>NW_025767702.1:0-57500 GCF_003918875.1 Haliotis rubra
CAACACCCTGACTGTAGACACTACAAAATAACAACACACCCTTGACTGTAGACACTACAAACAACAGCACCCCTGGACTGTGGGCAGTACAACAACAGCACCCTGACTGTAGACACTACTGCTGCTGCTTGCCTCTGGCTATGGGCACTACAACAACAGCACCTGACTGTAGAGACACTAGAACAACAGTCTCCCTGTCTGTAGATACTACAACAACAACACCCTGACTGTAGACACTAAGCAACAACAGTACCCCTTTGAGCTGTAGACACTACAACAACAACACCTTGGACTGTAGACACTACAACAAACAACAACTCTGATACCAGATACTACAAACAACAGCACTCCTGACTGTAGACATTTACAACAACCACCCTGACTGGAAGACACTAGGAAGCAACAGCACCCCAATTGAAGACACTTAAGCAACAACAGCACTCTGACTGTAGATACTATAACAACAGCTCTCTGTCTGTAGACACTACACCAACAAGTAACCCTTTGACTGTAGACACTCTCACAACAACAATTCCTGACTGTAGATACCTCAAGCAACAACAGCACTCTGATTCTAAGACACTAGAACAACAACACCTCTGACTGTGGTGACACTACAAATAACAGCACCCCTGACTGTAGACACTACAAATAACAGCTTACTTGACTGTAGATACTTACAACAACCAATCTCTGACTGGAAGACACTAGAACAACAGCAACTCTGACTGAAGACTGCCACAACAACAGCACTCTGACTGTAGACGCTACAGCAACAGTTCTCTGAGCTGTAGGACACTACAACAACAGAACACCCTGACTGTAGACACTACAACAACAACACCCTGACTGGGCGCGGCTGACTGTAGACACTACAACAACAGCACCCTGACTGTAGACACTACAACAACAGCACCCTGACTGTAGACACTATAACAACAGCACTCTTGACTGTAGACACTACAGACAACAGTGCCCTGACTGTAGACACTAGAACAATACCCTGACTGTCAGACACCACAACAACCACACACTGACTGTAGACGCCACCTACAACAACCACACCCTGACTGTAGACACTGCAACAACAGCACCCTGACTGGCCAGACACTGGGGAACAACAACACCTGACTGTAGACACTACAATAACACCCTGACTGTAGAACCCACTACAACAACAATTTACCCTGACTGTAGATACTACAACTGCTCCACCTCCTGACTGTAACACTACAACAAGCACACCCTGACTGTAGACACTACAACAACAGCACTTTGGCTGTAGACACTAGAGTTAAACAGTGCACCCCTGGCTCGTAGATCACTATAACAACAACACTCTGACTGTGAACACTAGAACAATAACATTGCCTTGACTGAAGATTACTTCTAACAACAACACTCTGACTGTAGCGGGCACTACAACAACAGCACCTCCTGACTGTAGATACTATAACAACAACACTCTGACTGTAGACACTACAACAACAACACCCTGACTGTAGACACTACAACAACAGCGCCTTGACTGTAGACACTGGAACAACAACACCTGACTGTAGACACTCACAACAACAACACCTGACTGTAGACACTACCAGCAACACCCTGACTGTGAACACTTCACAACAACACCCTGACTGTAGATACTGGAACAACAGCACTTCTGACTGTAGACGCTACAACAACAGCACCCTGACTGCAGACACTACAACAGCACACTCTGACTGTAGACACCACAACAACAACACCCTGACTGTAGACACTACAACAACAACACCCTGACTGTAGACACTACAACAACCACACCCTGACTGTAGACACAACAACAACATCACCCTGACTGTAGACACCACAACAACAACACCCTGACTGTAGACACTACAACAACCACACCCTGTCTGTAGACACAACAACAACAGCACCCTGACTGTAGACACAACAACAACATCACCCTGACTGTAGACACTACAACAACAGCACCCTGACTGTAGACACTACAACAACCACACCCTGACTGTAGACACAACAACAACATCACCCTGACTGTAGACACCACAACAACCACACCCTGACTGTAGATACTACAACAACCACACCCTGACTGTAGACACTACAACAACAGTATCACCCTGACTGTAGACACTACAACAACCACACCCTGACTGTAGACACAACAACAACATCACCTGACTGCTGTAGACACCACAACAACAGCACCCTGACTGTAGACACTACAACAACCACACCCTGTCTGTAGACACTTACAACAACATCACCCTGACTGTAGATGCTACAACAACACACCTGACTGTAGACACAACAACAACATCACCCTGACTGTAGACACTGCAAACAACATCACCCTGACTGTAGACACTACAACAACCACACCCTGACTGTAGACACTACAACAACCACACCCTGTCTGTAGATGCTACAACAACAAGCACCTGACTGTAGACACCACAACAACCACACACCTGACTGTAGACACCACAACAACCACACTCTGACTGTAGACACTACAACAACAACCACCCTGTCTGTAGATCTACAACAACAGCACCCTGACTGTAGACACCACAAAACCACACCTGACTGTAGACACTACAACAACCACACCCTGACTGTAGACACCACAGCAACCACACTCTGACTGTAGACACTTCAACAGCCACACCCTGTCTGTAGACACTACAACAACAGCACCCTGACCAGACACCACAACAACCACGTTCACACCCTGACTGTAGACACCACAACAACCACACTCTGACTGTAGATGCTACAACAACAGCACCCTGACTGTAGACACTACAACAACAGCACCCTGACTGTAGACACCACAACAACCACACCTGACTGTAGACGCTACAACAGCCACACCCTGACTGTAGACACAGCAACAACATCACCCTGACTGTAGACACCACAACAACCGCACTCTGACTGTAGACACTGCAACAACCACGCACCCTGTCTTGTAGATGCTACAAGCAACAGCACCCTGACTGTAGACGCCACAACAACCACACCCTGACTGTAGACACCACAACAACGGCACCCTGTCTGCAGACGCCACAACAACCACACCTGACTGTAGACACCACAGCAACCACACCCTGACTGTAGACACTACAACAATGAATTACCCTGACTGTAGACACAACAACAGCAGCACCTGACTGTAGACGCGCACAACAACCACACCTGACTGTAGATGCTACAACAACAACACTCTGACTCTAGACACTGCTAGAACAACGGCACCTGACTGCAGACACTACAACAACATCGCCTGACTGTAGACGCTTCAGCAACAACACCCTGACTGTAGACACTACGGCAGCCACCCGCCTGTCTGTAGACACAACAACAACATCACCCTGACTGTAGATACTACAACAACCACACCCTGACTGTAGACACTACAAGCAACAACATCACCCTGACTGTAGACACCACAACAACCACACTGACTGTAGACACTACAACAACCACACCCTGACTGTAGACACAACAACAACATCACCCTGACTGTAGACACCACAACAACCACACTCTGACTGTAGACACTACAACAACCACACCCTGACTGTAGACACAACAACAACATCACCCTGACTGTAGACACCACAACAACCACACCCTGACTGTAGACACTACAACAACCACACCCTGATCTGTAGACACAACAACAACATCACCCTGACTGTAGACACTACAACAACCACACCCTGACTGTAGACACTACAACAACATCACCCTGACTGTAGACACCACAACAACCACACCCTGACTGTAGACACTACAACAACCACACCCTGACTGTAGACACAACAACAACATCACCCTGACTGTAGACACCACAACAACCACACTCTGACTGTAGACACTACAACAACCACACCCTGTCTGTAGACACTACAACAACAGCACCCTGACTGTAGACACTACAACAACCACACCCTGACTGTAGACACAACAACAACAGCACCCTGACTGTAGACACTACAACAACAGCACCCTGACTGTAGACACTACAACAACCACACCCTGACTGTAGACACTACAACAACCACACCCTGACTGTAGACACAACAACAACATCACCCTGACTGTAGACACCACAACAACCACACTCTGACTGTAGACACTACAACAACCACACCCTGTCTGTAGATACTACAACAACAGCACCCTGACTGTAGACACCACAACAACCACACCCTGACTGTAGACACCACAACAACCACACCCTGACTGTAGACACCACAACAACCACACCATGACTGTAGACACTATAACAACAACACTCTGACTGTAGACACTAGAACAACAGTACCCTGTCTGTAGACACTACAACAACAACACCCTGACTGTAGACACTACAACAACAGTACCCTGACTGTAGACACAACAACAACAGCACCCTGACTGTAGACACTACAACAACCACACCCTGACTGTAGATACTACAACAACAACACTCTGACTCTAGACACTAGAACAACAGCACCCTGACTGTAGACACTACAACAACATCACCCTGACTGTAGACACTTCAACAACAACACCCTGACTGTAGACACTACAACAACACCCTGACTGTAGACACTACAACAACACCCTGACTGTAGACACTTCAACAACACCCTGACTGTAGACACTACAACAACAACACCCTGACTGTACACACAACAACAACAGCACCCTGACTGTAGACACTTCAACAACACCCTGACTGTAGACACTACAACAACACCCTGACTGTAGACACTTCAACAACACCCTGACTGTAGACACTACAACAACACCCTGACTGTAGACACTACAACAACAACACCCTGACTGTAGACACTTCAACAACACCCTGACTGTAGACACTACAACAACAACACCCTGACTGTAGACACTACAAGAACAACACCCTGACTGTAGACACTAGAACAACAACACCCTGACTGTAGACAGTACAACAACAACAACACCCTGACTGTAGACAGTACAACAACAACAGTACCCTGACTGTAGACACTTCAACAACAGCACCCTGACTGTAGACACTACAACAACAAAAACAGCACCCTGACTGTAGATAGTACAACAACAGCACCCTGTCTGTAGACACTACAACAAAAGCACCCTGTCTGTACACACTACAACAACAACACCCTGTCTGTAGACACTACAACAACAACACCCTGTCTGTAGACACTACAAGCAACAACTACCTGTCTGTAGACACTACTACAACAACAACACCCTGTCTGTAGACACTACAACAACAACACCCTGTCTGTAGACACTACAACAACAACACCCTGTCTGCAGACATTACAACAAAAGCACCCTGTCTGTACACACTACAACAACAACACCCTGTCTGTAGACACTACAACAACAACACCCTGTCTGTAGACACTACAACAACAGTTCCCTGTCTGTAGACACTACAACAACAACACCCAGACTGTAGACAGTACAACAACAACAATTACCCTGACTGTAGACACTAGAACAACAACACCCTGACTGTAGGACACTACAACAGCAGCACCCGACTGTAGACACTACAACAACAGCACCCTGACTGTAGACAGTACAACAATAGCACCCTGACTGTAGACACTACAACAACACCCCGACTGTAGACAATACAACAACAGCACCCTGACTGTAGACAGTACAACAACAACACCCCGACTGTAGACACTACAACAACACCCCGACTGTAGACACTACAACAACAGCACTCTGACTGTAGACACTACAACAACAGCACCCTGACTGTAGACACTACAACAACAACACCCTGACTGTAGACACTACAACAACAACAGCACCCTGACTGTAGACACTAACAGCAACAACACCCTGACTGTAGACACTACAACAACAGCACCCTGACTGTAGACACTACAACAACAGCACCCTGACTGTAGACACTAGAACAACAACACCCTGTCTGTAGACACTACAACAATAGTACCCTGACTGTAGACACTACAACAACAGCACCCTGACTGTAGACACTACAACAACAGCACCCTGACTGTAGATACTATAACAACAACACTCTGACTGTAGACACTAGAACAACAGTACCCTGACTGTAGACACTACAACAATAGTACCCTGACTGTAGACACAACAACAACAGCACCCTGACTGTAGACACTACAACAACCACACCCTGACTGTAGATACTACAACAACAACACTCTGACTCTAGACACTAGAACAACAGCACCCTGACTGTAGACACTACAACAACATCACCCTGACTGTAGACACTTCAACAACAACACCCTGACTGTAGACACTACAACAACACCCTGACTGTAGACACTACAACAACACACCCTGACTGTAGACACTTCAACAACACCCTGACTGTAGACACTACAACAACAACACCCTGACTGTACACACACAACAACAACAGCACCCTGACTGTAGACACTTCAACAACACACCCTGACTGTAGACACTACAACAACACCCTGACTGTAGACACTTCAACAACACCTGACTGTAGACACTACAACAACACCCTGACTGTAGACACTACAACAACAACACCCTGACTGTAGACACTTCAACAACACCCTGACTGTAGACACTACAACAACAACACCCTGACTGTAGACACTACAAGAACAACACCCTGACTGTAGACACTAGAACAACAACACCCTGACTGTAGACAGTACAACAACAACAACACCCTGACTGTAGACACTACAACAACAACAGTACCCTGACTGTAGACACTTCAACAACAGCACCCTGACTGTAGACACTACAACAACAGCACCCTGACTGTAGACACTAGAACAACAACACCCTGACTGTAGACACTACAACAATAGTACCCTGACTGTAGACACGACAACAACAGCACTCTGACTGTAGACACTAGAACAACAGCACCCTGACTGTAGACACTACAACAATAGTACCCTGACTGTAGACACTACAACAATAGTACCCTGACTGTAGACACTACAACAATAGTACCCTGACTGTAGACACTACAACAATAGTACTCTGACTGTAGACACTACAACAACAACACCCTGACTGTAGACAGTACAACAATAGTACCCTGACTGTAGACACTACAACAATAGTACCCTGACTGTAGACACTACAACAACCACACTCTGACTGGAGACACTACAACAATAGTACCCTGACTGTAGACACTACAACAATAGTACCCTGACTGTAGACACTACAACAATAGTACCCTGACTGTAGACACTACAACAATAGTACCCTGACTGTAGACACTACAACAATAGTACCCTGACTGTAGACACTACAACAATAGTACCCTGACTGTAGACACTACAACAACAGCACCCTGACTGTAGACACTACAACAACAGCACCCTGACTGTAGACACTACAACAACAGCACCCTGACTGTAGACACTACAAAACAACACCCTGTCTGTAGACACTACAACAACAGCACCCTGACTGTAGATACTATAACAACAACACTCTGACTGTAGACACTACAACAACAGCACCCTGACTGTAGACACTACAACAATAGTACCCTGACTGTAGACACTACAACAATAGTACTCTGACTGTAGACACTACAACAACAACACCCTGACTGTAGACAGTACAACAATAGTACCCTGACTGTAGACACTTCAACAATAGTACCCTGACTGTAGACACTACAACAACCACACTCTGACTGGAGACACTACAACAATAGTACCCTGACTGTAGACACTACAACAACAGTACCCTGACTGTAGACACTACAACAATAGTACCCTGACTGTAGACACTACAACAACAGCACCCTGACTGTAGACACTACAACAATAGTACCCTGACTGTAGACACTACAACAACAGTACCCTGACTGTAGACACTACAACAACAGCACCCTGACTGTAGACACTACAACAACAGCACCCTGACTGTAGACACTACAACAACAGCACCCTGACTGTAGACACTACAACAACAACACCCTGTCTGTAGACACTACAACAACAGCACCCTGACTGTAGACACTATAACAACAACACTCTGACTGTAGACACTACAACAACAGCACCCTGACTGTAGACACTACAACAACAGCACCCTGACTGTAGACACTAGAACAACAACACCCTGACTGTAGACACTAGAACAACCACACTCTGACTGTAGACACTACAACAACCACACTCTGACTGTAGACACTGGAACAACAACAACTGTAGACACCCTGACTGTAGACACTACAACAACAGCACCCTGACTGTAGACACTAGAACAACAGTACCCTGACTGTAGACACTACAACAACAACACCCTGACTGTAGACACTACAACAACAGCACCCTGACTGTAGACACTACAACAACAGCACCCTGACTGTAGACACTACAACAATAGTACCCTGACTGTAGACACTACAACAACAACAATCTGACTGTAGACACTAGAACAACAGTACCCTGACTGTAGACACTATAACAACAACACTCTGACTGTAGACACTAGAACAACAGTACCCTGACTGTAGACACTAGAACAACAACACCCTGACTGTAGACACCACAACAACAGCACCCTGACTGTAGACACTAGAACAACCACACCCTGACTGTAGATACTATAACAACAACACTCTGACTGTAGACACTAGAACAACAGTACCCTGTCTGTAGACACTACAACAACAACACCCTGACTGTAGACACTACAACAACCACACCCTGACTGTAGATACTACAACAACTGAACACTCTGACTGTAGACACTAGAACAACAACACCCTGACTGTAGACAGCACAACAACATCACCCTGAACAGACACTTCTAACAACAACACCCTGACTGTAGACACTACAACAACACCCTGACTGTAGACACTACAACAACACCCCTGACTGTAGACACTTCAACAACACCCTGACTGTAGACACTACAACAACAACACCCTGACTGTACACACAACAACAACAGCACCCTGACTGTAGACACTTCAACAACACCCTGACTGTAGACACTACAACAACACCCTGACTGTAGACACTTCAACAACACCCTGACTGTAGACACTACAACAACACCCTGACTGTAGACACTACAACAACAACACCCTGACTGTAGACACTTCAACAACACCCTGACTGTAGACACTACAACAACAACACCCTGACTGTAGACACTACAAGAACAACACCCTGACTGTAGACACTAGAACAACAACACCCTGACTGTAGACAGTACAACAACAACAACACCCTGACTGTAGACAGTACAACAACAACAGTACCCTGACTGTAGACACTTCAACAACAGCACCCTGACTGTAGACACTACAACAACAAAAACAGCACCCTGACTGTAGATAGTACAACAACAGCACCCTGTCTGTAGACACTACAACAAAAGCACCCTGTCTGTACACACTACAACAACAACACCCTGTCTGTAGACACTACAACAACAACACCCTGTCTGTAGACACTACAACAACAACTACCTGTCTGTAGACACTACAACAACAACACCCTGTCTGTAGACACTACAACAACAACACCCTGTCTGTAGACACTACAACAACAACACCCTGTCTGCAGACATTACAACAAAAGCACCCTGTCTGTACACACTACAACAACAACACCCTGTCTGTAGACACTACAACAACAACACCCTGTCTGTAGACACTACAACAACAGTTCCCTGTCTGTAGACACTACAACAACAACACCCAGACTGTAGACAGTACAACAACAACAGTACCCTGACTGTAGACACTAGAACAACAACACCCTGACTGTAGGCACTACAACAGCAGCACCCCGACTGTAGACACTACAACAACAGCACCCTGACTGTAGACAGTACAACAATAGCACCCTGACTGTAGACACTACAACAACACCCCGACTGTAGACAATACAACAACAGCACCCTGACTGTAGACAGTACAACAACAACACCCCGACTGTAGACACTACAACAACACCCCGACTGTAGACACTACAACAACAGCACTCTGACTGTAGACACTACAACAACAGCACCCTGACTGTAGACACTACAACAACAACACCCTGACTGTAGACACTACAACAACAACAGCACCCTGACTGTAGACACTACAGCAACAACACCCTGACTGTAGACACTACAACAACAGCACCCTGACTGTAGACACTACAACAACAGCACCCTGACTGTAGACACTACAACAACAACACCCTGTCTGTAGACACTACAACAATAGCACCCTGACTGTAGACACTACAACAACAGCACCCTGACTGTAGACACTACAACAACAGCACCCTGACTGTAGACACTAGAACAACAGTACCCTGACTGTAGACACTACAACAATAGTACCCTGACTGTAGACACTACAACAACAGCACCCTGACTGTAGACACTACAACAACCACACCCTGACTGTAGATACTACAACAACAACACTCTGACTCTAGACACTAGAACAACAGCACCCTGACTGTAGACACTACAACAACATCACCCTGACTGTAGACACTTCAACAACAACACCCTGACTGTAGACACTACAACAATAGTACCCTGACTGTAGACACAACAACAACAGCACCCTGACTGTAGACACTACAACAACCACACCCTGACTGTAGATACTACAACAACAACACTCTGACTCTAGACACTAGAACAACAGCACCCTGACTGTAGACACTACAACAACATCACCCTGACTGTAGACACTTCAACAACAACACCCTGACTGTAGACACTACAACAACACCCTGACTGTAGACACTACAACAACACCCTGACTGTAGACACTTCAACAACACCCTGACTGTAGACACTACAACAACAACACCCTGACTGTACACACAACAACAACAGCACCCTGACTGTAGACACTTCAACAACACCCTGACTGTAGACACTACAACAACACCCTGACTGTAGACACTTCAACAACAACACCCTGACTGTAGACACTACAACAACACCCTGACTGTAGACACTACAACAACAACACCCTGACTGTAGACACTTCAACAACACACCCTGACTGTAGACACTACAACAACAACACCCTGACTGTAGACACTACAAGAACAACACCCTGACTGTAGACACTAGAACAACAACACCCTGACTGTAGACGGTACAACAACAACAACACCCTGACTGTAGACGGTACAACAACAACAGTACCCTGACTGTGAGACACTTCAACAACAGCACCCTGACTGTAGACACTACAACAACAAAACAGCACCCTGACTGTAGATGGTACAACAACAGCACCCTGTCTGTAGACACTACAACAAAAGCACCCTGTCTGTACACACTACAACAACAACACCCTGTCTGTAGACACTACAACAACAACACCCTGTCTGTAGACACTAGAACAACAACTACCTGTCTGTAGACACTACAACAACAACACCCTGTCTGTAGACACTACAACAACAACACCCTGTCTGTAGACACTACAACAACAACACCCTGTCTGCAGACACTACAACAAAAGCACCCTGTCTGTACACACTACAACAACAACACCCTGTCTGTAGACACTACAACAACAACACCCTGTCTGTAGACACTACAACAACAGTTCCCTGTCTGTAGACACTACAACAACAACACCCAGACTGTAGACAGTACAACAACAACAGTACCCTGACTGTAGACACTAGAACAACAGCACCCTGACTGTAGACAGTACAACAATAGCACCCTGACTGTAGACACTACAACAACACCCCGACTGTAGACAATACAACAACAGCACCCTGACTGTAGACAGTACAACAACAACACCCCGACTGTAGACACTACAACAACACCCCGACTGTAGACACTACAACAACACCCTGACTGTAGACAGTACAACAAGAACACCCCGACTGTAGACACTACAACAACACCCCGACTGTAGACACTACAACAACACACCTGACTGTAGACACTACAACAACAACAGCACCCTGAGACACTACAACAACACCCTGACGGTAGACACTACAACAACAGCACCCTGACTGTAGACACTACAACAACAGCACCCTGACTGTAGACACTAGAACAACAACACCCTGTCTGTAGACACTACAACAATAGTACCCTGACTGTAGACACTACAACAACAGCACCCTGACTGTAGACACTACAACAACAGCACCCTGACTGTAGATACTATAACAACAACACTCTGACTGTAGACACTAGAACAACAGTACCCTGACTGTAGACACTACAACAACAACACCCTGACTGTAGACACTACACCCTGACTGTAGACAACAACAACAGCACCCTGACTGTAGACATTACAACAACCACACCCTGACTGTAGATACTACAACAACAACACTCTGACTCTAGACACTAGAACAACAGCACCCTGACTGTAGACACTACAACAACATCACCCTGACTGTAGACACTTCAACAACAACACCCTGACTGTAGACACTACAACAACACCCCGACTGTAGACAATACAACAACAGCACCCTGACTGTAGACAGTAGAACAACAACACCCCGACTGTAGACACTACAACAACACCCCGACTGTAGACACTACAACAACAACAGCACTCTGACTGTAGACACTACAACAACAGCACCCTGACTGTAGACACTACAACAACAACACCCTGACTGTAGACACTACAACAACAACAGCACCCTGACTGTAGACACTACAACAACAACACCCTGACTGTAGACACTACAGCAACAACACCCTGACTGTAGACACCACAGCAACAACACCCTGACTGTAGACACTACAACAACAGCACCCTGACTGTAGACACTACAACAATAGTACCCTGACTGTAGATACTATAACAACAGCACCCTGACTGTAGATACTATAACAACAACACTCTGACTGTAGACACTAGAACAACAGTACCCTGACTGTAGACACTACAACAACAACACCCTGACTGTAGACACTACAACAATAGTACCCTGACTGTAGACACAACAACAACAGCACCCTGACTGTAGACACTACAACAACCACACCCTGACTGTAGATACTACAACAACAACACTCTGACTCTAGACACTAGAACAACAGCACCCTGACTGTAGACACTACAACAACATCACCCTGACTGTAGACACTTCAACAACAACAACACCTGACTGTAGACACTACAACAACACCCTGACTGTAGACACTACAACAACACCCTGACTGTAGACACTTCAACAACACCCTGACTGTAGACACTACAACAACAACACCCTGACTGTACACACAACAACAACAGCACCCTGACTGTAGACACTTCAACAACACCCTGACTGTAGACACTACAACAACAGCACCCTGACTGTAGACACTTCAACAACACCCTGACTGTAGACACTACAACAACAACACCCTGACTGTAGACACTACAAGAACAACACCCTGACTGTAGACACTAGAACAACAACACCCTGACTGTAGACAGTACAACAACAACAACACCCTGACTGTAGACAGTACAACAACAACAGTACCCTGACTGTAGACACGAGAACAACAGCACCCTGACTGTAGACACTACAACAACAAAAACAGCACCCTGACTGTAGATAGTACAACAACAGCACCCTGTCTGTAGACACTACAACAAAAGCACCCTGTCTGTACACACTACAACAACAACACCCTGTCTGTAGACACTACAACAACAACACCCTGTCTGTAGACACTACAACAACACCCTGACTGTAGACACTACAACAACAGTTCCCTGTCTGTAGACACTACAACAACAACACCCTGTCTGTAGACACTACAACAACAACACCCTGTCTGTAGACACTACAACAACAACACCCTGTCTGTAGACACTACAACAACAACACCCTGTCTGTAGACACTACAACAACAACACCCTGTCTGTCGACACTACAACAACAACACCCTGTCTGTACACACTACAACAACAACACCCTGTCTGTAGACACTACAACAACAACACCCTGTCTGTAGACACTACAACAACAACTACCTGTCTGTAGACACTACAACAACAACACCCTGTCTGTAGACACTACAACAACAGTTCCCTGTCTGTAGACACTACAACAACAACACCCTGTCTGTAGACACTACAACAACAACTACCTGTCTGTAGACACTACAACAACAACACCCTGTCTGTAGACACTACAACAACAGTCCCCTGTCTGTAGACACTACAACAACAACACCCTGTCTGCAGACACTACATCAACAACACCCTGTCTGTAGACACTACAACAACAACTACCTGTCTGTAGACACTACAACAACAACACCCTGTCTGTAGACACTACAACAACAGTTCCCTGTCTGTAGACACTACAACAACAACACCCAGACTGTAGACAGTACAACAACAACAGTACCCTGACTGTAGACACTAGAACAACAACACCCTGACTGTAGACACTACAACAGCAGCACCCCGACTGTAGACACTACAACAACAGCACCCTGACTGTAGACAGTACAACAATAGCACCCTGACTGTAGACACTACAACAACACCCCGACTGTAGACAATACAACAACAGCACCCTGACTGTAGACAGTACAACAACAACACCCCGACTGTAGACACTACAACAACACCCCGACTGTAGACACTACAACAACACCCTGACTGTAGACAGTACAACAACAACACCCCGACTGTAGACACTACAACAACACCCCGACTGTAGACACTACAACAACACCCTGACTGTAGACACTACAACAACAACAGCACCCTGACTGTAGACACTACAACAACAACACCCTGACTGTAGACACTACAGCAACAACACCCTGACTGTAGACACTACAACAACAGCACCCTGACTGTAGACACTACAACAACAGCACCCTGACTGTAGACACTAGAACAACAACACCCTGTCTGTAGACACTACAACAATAGTACCCTGACTGTAGACATTACAACAACAGCACCCTGACTGTAGACACTACAACAACAGCACCCTGACTGTAGATACTATAACAACAACACTCTGACTGTAGACACTAGAACAACAGTACCCTGACTGTAGACACTACAACAACAACACCCTGACTGTAGACACTACAACAATAGTACCCTGACTGTAGACACAACAACAACAGCACCCTGACTGTAGACACTACAACAACCACACCCTGACTGTAGATACTACAACAACAACACTCTGACTCTAGACACTAGAACAACAGCACCCTGACTGTAGACACTACAACAACATCACCCTGACTGTAGACACTTCAACAACAACACCCTGACTGTAGACACTACAACAACACCCTGACTGTAGACACTACAACAACACCCTGACTGTAGACACTTCAACAACACCCTGACTGTAGACACTACAACAACAACACCCTGACTGTACACACAACAACAACAGCACCCTGACTGTAGACACTTCAACAACACCCTGACTGTAGACACTACAACAACACCCTGACTGTAGACACTTCAACAACACCCTGACTGTAGACACTACAACAACACCCTGACTGTAGACACTACAACAACAACACCCTGACTGTAGACACTTCAACAACACCCTGACTGTAGACACTACAACAACAACACCCTGACTGTAGACAGTACAACAACAACAACACCCTGACTGTAGACAGTACAACAACAACAGTACCCTGACTGTAGACACTTCAACAACAGCACCCTGACTGTAGACACTACAACAACAAAAACAGCACCCTGTCTGTAGACACTACAACAAAAGCACCCTGTCTGTACACACTACAACAACAACACCCTGTCTGTAGACACTACAACAACAACACCCTGTCTGTAGACACTACAACAACAACTACCTGTCTGTAGACACTACAACAACAACACCCTGTCTGTAGACACTACAACAACAACACCCTGTCTGTAGACACTACAACAACAACACCCTGTCTGCAGACACTACAACAAAAGCACCCTGTCTGTACACACTACAACAACAACACCCTGTCTGTAGACACTACAACAACAGTTCCCTCTCTGTAGACACTACAACAACAACACCCAGACTGTAGACAGTACAACAACAACAGTACCCTGACTGTAGACACTAGAACAACAACACCCTGACTGTAGACACTACAACAGCAGCACCCCGACTGTAGACACTACAACAACAGCACCCTGACTGTAGACAGTACAACAATAGCACCCTGACTGTAGACACTACAACAACACCCCGACTGTAGACAATACAACAACAGCACCCTGACTGTAGACAGTACAACAACAACACCCCGACTGTAGACACTACAACAACACCCCGACTGTAGACACTACAACAACAGCACCCTGACTGTAGACAGTTCAACAACACCCTGACTGTAGACACTACAACAACACCCTGACTGTAGACACTAGAACAACAGCACCCTGAGTGTAGACACTACAAGAACAGCACCCTGAATGTAGACACTACAACAACAGCACCCTGAGTGTAGACACTACAGCAACAGCACCCTGACTGTAGACACAACGACAACAGCCTGACTGTAGACACTACAACAACAGCATCCTGACTGTAGACACTTCAACAACAACACCCTGACTGTAGACACTACAACAACAACAGCACCCTGACTGTAGACACTAGAACAACAACACCCTGACTGTAGACACTACAACAATAGTACCCTGACTGTAGAGAGTATAACAACAGCACTCTGACTGTAGACACTACAACAACAGCACCCTGACTGTAGACACTAGAACAACAACACCCTGACTGTAGACACTACAACAACATCACCCTGACTGTAGACACTACAACAACAACAACCTGACTGTAGACACTACAAGAACAACACCCTGACTGTAGACACTAGAACAACAAAACCCTGTCTGTAGACACTACAACAACAACACCCTGACTGTAGACACTACAACAACAGCACCCTGACTGTAGACACTACAACAACAGCACCCTGACTGTAGACACTAGAACAACAACACCCTGACTGTAGACACTACAACAATAGTACCCTGACTGTAGACAGGACAACAACAGCACTCTGACTGTAGACACTACAACAACAGCACCCTGACTGTAGACACTACAACAACAACACTCTGACTGTAGACACTACAACAACAGCACCCTGACTGTAGACACTACAACAACAGCACCCTGACTGTAGACACTACCACAACAACACCCTGACTGTAGACACTACAACAACAGCACCCTGACTGTAGACACTACCGACACTACAACAACAACACCCTGACTGTAGACACTACAACAACAACACCCTGACTGTAGACACTACAACAACAACACCCTGACTGTAGACACTACAAGAACAGCACCCTGACTGTAGACACTAGAACAACAACACCCTGACTGTAGACACTACAACAACAACACCCTGACTGTAGACACTACAACAACAGCACCCTGACTGTAGACACTACAACAACAGCACCCTGACTGTAGACACTAGAACAACAACACCCTGACTGTAGACACTACAACAACAACACCCTGACTGTAGACACTACAACAACAACACTCTGACTGTAGACACTACAACAACAGCACCCTGACTGTAGACACTACAACAACAAAAGTCTGACTGTAGACACTACAACAACAGCACCCTGACTGTAGACACTACAGCAACAACACCCTGACTGTAGACACTAGAACAACAGCACCCTGACTGTAGACACTACAACAACAACAAGTCTGACTGTAGACACTACAACAACAGCACCCTGACTGTAGACACTACAACAACAACACCCTGACTGTAGACACTACAACAACAACACCCTGACTGTAGACACTACAGCAACAACACCCTGACTGTAGACACTACAACAATAGTACCCTGACTGTAGACAGGACAACAACAGCACTCTGACTGTAGACACTACAACAACAGCACCCTGACTGTAGACACTACAACAACAGCACCCTGACTGTAGACACTACAACAACAACACCCTGACTGTAGACACTACAACAACAGCACCCTGACTGTAGACACTAGAACAACCACACCCTGACTGTAGACACTAGAACAACAGCACCCTGACTGTAGACACTAGAACAACAACACCCTGTCTGTAGACACTACAGCAACAACACCCTGACTGTAGACACTACAACAAGAGCACCCTGACTGTAGACACTACAACAACAGCACCCTGACTGTAGACACTAGAACAACAACACCCTGTCTGTAGACACTACAACAATAGTATCCTGACTGTAGACACTACAACAACAACACCCTGTCTGTGGACACTGCAACAATAGTACCCTGACTGTGGACACTGCAACAATAGTACCCTGACTGTAGACACTACAACAACAGCACCCTGACTGTAGACACTACAACAACAGCACCCTGACTGTAGACACTAGAACAACAACACCCTGACTGTAGACACTACAACAACAACACCCTGCCTGTAGACACTACAACAACAACACCCTGCCTGTAGACAGGACAACAACAACACTCTGACTGTAGACACTACAACAACAGCACCCTGACTGTAGACACTACAACAACAACACCCTGTCTGTAGGCACTACAACAACAGCACCCTGACTGTAGACACTACAACAATAGTACCCTGACTGTAGACACTACAACAACAGAACCCTGACTGTAGACACTACAACAACAGCACCCTGACTGTAGACACTACAACAACAGCACCCTGACTGTAGACACTACAACAACAGAACCCTGACTGTAGACACTACAACAACAACACCCTGACTGTAGACACTACAACAACAACACCCTGACTGTAGACACTACAACAACAACACCCTGACTGTAGACACTACAACAACAGCACCCTGACTGTAGACACTACAACAACAGCACCCTGACTGTAGACACTACAACAACAGCACCCTGACTGTAGACACTACAACAACAACACCCTGACTGTAGACACTACAACAACAACACCCTGACTGTAGACACTACAACAACAGCACTCTGACTGTAGACACTACAACAACAACATCCTGAACTGTAGACACTACAACAACAACACCCTGACTGTAGACACTACAACAACTGTAGACACCCTGACTGTAGACACTACAACTGTACCCTGACTGTAGACAGGACAACAACAGCACTCTGACTGTAGACACTACAACAACAGCACCCTGACTGTAGACACTACAACAACAGCACCCTGACTGTAGACACTACAACAACAACACCCTGACTGTAGACACTACAACAACAGCACCCTGACTGTAGACACTACAACAACAACACCCTGACTGTAGACACTAGAACAACAGCACCCTGACTGTAGACACTAGAACAACAACACCCTGACTGTAGACACTACAACAACAACACCCTGACTGTAGACACTACAACAACAGCACCCTGACTGTAGACACTACAACAACAGCACCCTGACTGTAGACACTACAACAACAACACCCTGTCTGTAGACACTACAACAACAGTATCCTGACTGTAGACACTACAACAACAAGCACCCTGACTGTGGACACTGCAACAATAGTACCCTGACTGTAGACACTACAACAACAACACCCTGACTGTAGACACTACAACAACAGCACCCTGACTGTAGACACTACAACAACAGCACCCTGACTGTAGACACTAGAACAACAACACCCTGACTGTAGACACTACAACAACAACACCCTGACTGTAGACACTACAACAACAACACCCTGACTGTAGACACTACAACAACAACACTCTGACTGTAGACACTACAACAACAGCACCCTGACTGTAGACACTACAACAACAACACCCTGACTGTAGACACTACAACAACAGCACCCTGACTGTAGACACTACAACAACAGTACCCTGACTGTAGACACTACAACAACAGCACCCTGACTGTAGACACTACAACAACAGCACCCTGACTGTAGACACTACAACAACAGCACCCTGACTGTAGACACTACAACAACAGAACCCTGACTGTAGACACTACAACAACAACACCCTGACTGTAGACACTACAACAACAACACCCTGACTGTAGACACTACAACAACAACACCCTGACTGTAGACACTACAACAACAGCACCCTGACTGTAGACACTACAACAACAGCACCCTGACTGTAGACACTACAACAACAGCACCCTGACTGTAGACACTACAACAACAACACCCTGACTGTAGACACTACAACAACAACACCCTGACTGTAGACACTACAACAACAGCACTCTGACTGTAGACACTACAACAACAACATCCTGACTGTAGACACTACAACAACAACACCCTGACTGTAGACACTACAACAACAATAGCACCCTGACTGTAGACACTACAACAACAGCACCCTGACTGTAGACACTACAACAACAGCACCCTGACTGTAGACACTACAACAACAACACCCTGACTGTAGACACTACAACAACAGCAGCACCCTGACTGTAGAGACACTACAACAACAGCACCCTGACTGTAGACACTACAACAACAGCACCCTGACTGTAGACACTACAACAACAACACCCTGACTGTAGACACTACAACAACAACACCCTGTGTGTAGAGAGTACAACAACAGCTCTCTCACTGTAGACACTACAACAACAACATCCTGAATGTAGACACTACAACAACAACACCCTGACTGTAGACACTACAACAATAGTACCCTGACTGTAGACACTACAACAACAACACCCTGACTGTAGACACTACAACAATAGTATCCTGACTGTAGACACTACAACAACAGCACCCTGACTGTAGACACTAGAACAACAACACCCTGTCTGTAGACACTACAACAATAGTACCCTGACTGTAGACACTACAACAACAACACCCTGACTGTAGACACTACAACAACAGCACCCTGACTGTAGACACTACAACAACAGCACCCTGACTGTAGACACTACAACAACAACACCCTGACTGTAGACACTACAACAACAACACCCTGTGTGTAGAGAGTACAACAACAGCTCTCTCACTGTAGACACTACAACAACAACATCCTGAATGTAGACACTACAGCAACAACACCCTGACTGTAGACACTACAACAATAGTACCCTGACTGTAGACACTACAACAACAGTACCCTGACTGTAGACACTAGAACAATAGTACCCTGACTGTAGACACTACAACAACAACACCCTGACTGTAGACACTACAACAACAGTTCCCTGACTGTAGACACTACAACAACAGCACCCTGACTGTAGACACTACAACAACAGCACCCTGACTGTAGACACTACAACAACAGCTCTCTCACTGTAGACATTAGAACAACAACACCCTGTCTGTAGACACTACAACAACAGCACCCTGTCTGTAGACACTACAACAACAGCACCCTGACTGTAGACAGTACAACAACAGCTCTCTCACTGTAGACATTAGAACAACAACACCCTGTCTGTAGACACTACAACAACAGCACCCTGACTGTAGACACTACAACAACAACACCCAGACTGTAGACACTACAACAACATCACCCTGACTGTAGACACTACAACAACAGCACCCTTACCGTGTACACCCAGTGAGTCGTGAGTAGGGCACGGTGATGCTGACGTCTCATCAATGGTAATAACCAGGTCTTGAAAGCGTCCCTTTGACGAATAAAATGTTATATACGAAACTAATTACCGGGCGATTCTTTAATTAATGGAACAACAACAGACAGTGGTATTCTAAGTTGTTTCTCCTTTGACTTGACGCTCCTGTGGTGTATAGATGAATGTGGTTATTCACCTTAAATAGAATACATAATGAGACACGAGTATTTCACAATGGGGTACCGGCTATTCTTACAATCTAATCGTTATTTGCAGTTTTTAGAAACAATGCTCTCCCGCTACTGATTGCCGGATCTCGCCTGGCGGGTACGAACATACTGACACAGTCGACACACACATGTTTCCGACACGATTAAATCTAAGCGAGAGAATGTCAACTGTTGACTTCTGAAATAAATCAAGAAGTTAACCCCGAAACAGTTAAGAATTCACCATGAAAACAACATCAATACTGAAATGTTATCTAATCGCCAATAGTAGTATAGAATTACCAAGGGTTACAAATAAATACACATTGCTGAGGATGATTAAAACGACAGTACACAATGGGGTGACAGTACACATTGGGATGACAGTACACAATAGCGTGACAGTACGCAATGAGATGACAGTACACAATGAGATGACAGTACACAATGAGGTGACAGTACACAATGAGGTGACAGTACATAATGAGATGACAGTACACAATGGGGTGACAGTACGCAATGAGATGACAGTACACAATGAGATGAGAGTACACAATGAGGTGACAGTACACAATGAAATGAAAGCACACAATGAGTTGACAGTACACAATGAGATGACAGTACACAATGAGGTGACAGTACACAATGAGATGACAGTACACACTGGGATGACAGGACACAATAGGGTGACAGTATACAATAGGATGACAGTACACAATGGGGTGACAGTACACAGTGGGGTGACAGTACACAGTGGGTTGACAGTATACAGTGGGGGTGACAGTATACAGTGGGGTGACAGTATACAGTGGGGTGACAGTACACAATGGGATCACAGTACACAGTGGGGTGACAGTATAGAGTGGGGTGACAGTATACAATGGGATGACAGTACACCGTAGGGTGACAGTATACAGTGGGGTGACAGTATACAGTGGGGTGACAGTACACAGTGGGGTGACAGTATACAGTGGGGGTGACAGTATACAGTGGGGTGACAGTACACAGTGGGGTGACAGTACACAATGGGATAACAGTACACAGTGGAGTGACAGTACACAGTGGGTTGACAGTATACAATGGGATGACAGTACACCGTAGGGTGACAGTATACAGTGGGGTGACAGTATACAGTGGGGTGACAGTATACAGTGGGGTGACAATGCACAATGGGATCACAGTACACAGTGGGGTGACAGTATACAGTGGGGTGACAGTATACAGTGGGGTGACAGTGTAGAGTGGGGTGACACTACACAGTGGGTTGACAGTATACAATGGGATCACAGTACACAGTGGGGTGACAGTATACAGTGGGGTGACAGTATACGGATGGGGGTGACAGTGTACAGTGGGGTGACAACTACACAGTGGGTGACGACATACAATGGGATCACAGTACACAGTGGGGTGACAGTACACAGTGGGGTGACAGTACACAATGGGGTGACAGTATACAGTGGGTTGACACACAACGTTGACAGTATACAATGGGATGACAGTACACCGTGAGTTTGACAGCATAGGTGACAGTATACAGTGGGGTGACGGTATACAGTGGGGTGATAGTACACAGTGGGGTGACAGTATACAGTGGGGGTGACAGTATACAGTGGGGTGACAGTATACAGTGGGGTGACAGTACACAGTGGGGTGACGAGGTACACAGTGGGGTGGTGGGGTGAGGTACACAGTGGGGTGACAGTACACAGTGGGGTGACAGTATACGATGGACGACAGTACACAGTGGGGTGACAGTACACAGTGGGTTGACAGTACACAGTGGGGTGACAATATACAGTGGGGTGACAGTACACAGTGAGGTGACAGTATACAGTGAGGTGACAGTACACAGTGAGGTGACAATATACAGTGGGGTGACAGTACACAGTGGGGTGACAGTACACAGTGGGGTGACAGTACACATTGGGGAGACAGTACACAATGGGGTACCAGTACACAATGGGGTGACAGTACACAATCGGGTGACAGTACACAATGGGGTGACAGTACACAATGAGGTGACAGTACACAATGAGATGACAGTACACAGTGAGGTGACAATATACAGTGGGGTGACAGTATACAGTGGGGTGACAGTGCACAGTGGGGTGACAGTACACAGTGGGGTGACAGTACACAGTGGGGTGACAGTACACATTGGGGTGACAGTACACAATAGCGTGACAGTACGCAATGAGATGACAGTACACAATGAGATGACAGTACACAATGAGCTGACAGTACACAATGAGGTGACAGTACATAATGAGATGACAGTACACAATGGGGTGACAGTACGCAATGAGATGACAGTACACAATGAGATGAGAGTACACAATGAGGTGACAGTACACAATGAAATGAAAGCACACAATGAGTTGACAGTACACAATGAGATGACAGTACACACTGGGATGACAGGACACAATAGGGTCACAGTATACAATAGGATGACAGTACACAATGGGGTGACAGTACACAGTGGGGTGACAGTACACAGTGGGTTGACAGTATACAGTGGGGGTGACAGTATACAGTGGGGTGACAGTATACAGTGGGGTGACAGTACACAATGGGATCACAGTACACAGTGGGGTGACAGTATAGAGTGGGGTGACAGTATACAATGGGATGACAGTACACCGTAGGGTGACAGTATACAGTGGGGTGACAGTATACAGTGGGGTGACAGTACACAGTGGGGTGACAGTATACAGTGGGGGTGACAGTATACAGTGGGGTGACAGTATACAGTGGGGTGACAGTACACAATGGGATAACAGTACACAGTGGGGTGACAGTACACAGTGGGTTGAAAGTATACAATGGGATGACAGTACACCGTAGGGTGACAGTATACAGTGGGGTGACAGTATACAGTGGGGTGACAGTACACAGTGGGGTGACAGTATACAGTGGGGTGACAGTATACAGTGGGGTGACAGTATACAGTGGGGTGACAATGCACAATGGGATCACAGTACACAGTGGGGTGACAGTATACAGTGGGGTGACAGTATACAGTGGGGTGACAGTGTAGAGTGGGGTGACACTACACAGTGGGTTGACAGTATACAATGGGATCACAGTACACAGTGGGGTGACAGTATACAGTGGGGTGACAGTATACAGTGGGGTGACAGTACACAGTGGGGTGACAGTACACAGTGAGGGTGACAGTACACAATGGGGTGACAGTATACAGTGGGTTGACGGTATACAATGGGATGACAGTACCGTAGAGGGTGACGGTATACAGTGGGGTGACAGTGCACAGTGGGGTGACATTATACAGTGGGGGTGACAGTATACAGTGGGGTGACAGTATACAGTGGGGTGACAGTACACAGTGGGGTGACAGTATACAGTGCGGTGACAGTACACAGTGGGGTGACAGTACACAATGGGATCACAGTACACAGTGGGGTGACAGTATACAGTGGGGTGACAGTATACAGTGGGGTGACAGTGTAGAGTGGGGTGACACTACACAGTGGGTTGACAGTATACAATGGGATCACAGTACACAGTGGGGTGACAGTATACAGTGGGGTGACAGTATACAGTGGGGTGACAGTACACAGTGGGGTGACAGTACACAGTGAGGTGACAGTACACAATGGGGTGACAGTATACAGTGGGTTGACAGTATACAATGGGATGACAGTACACCGTAGGGTGACAGTATACAGTGGGGTGACAGTGCACAGTGGGGTGACATTATACAGTGGGGGTGACAGTATACAGTGGGGTGACAGTATACAGTGGGGTGACAGTACACAGTGGGGTGACAGTATACAGTGCGGTGACAGTACACAGTGGGGTGACAGTACACAATGGGATCACAGTACACAGTGGGGTGACAGTATACAGTGGGGTGACAGTATACAGTGGGGTGACAGTGTAGAGTGGGGTGACACTACACAGTGGGTTGACAGTATACAATGGGATCACAGTACACAGTGGGGTGACAGTACACAGTGGGGTGACAGTACACAATGGGGTGACAGTATACAGTGGGTTGACAGTATACAATGGGATGACAGTACACCGTAGGGTGACAGTATACAGTGGGGTGACAGTATACAGTGGGGTGATAGTACACACAGTAAGGGTGACAGTATACAGTGGGGGTGACAGTATACAGTGGGGTGACAGTATACAGTGGGGTGACAGTACACAGTGGGGTGACAGTATACAGTGGGGTGACAGTACACTGTGGGGTGACAGTATACGATGGACGACAGTACACAGTGGAGTGACAGTACACAGTGGGTTGACAGTACACAGTGGGGTGACAGTACACAGTGGGGTGACAGTACACAATGGGGTGACAGTACACAATGGGGTGACGGTACACAATGGGGTGACAGTACACAGTGGGGTGACAGTAAACAATGGGGTGACAGTACACAGTGAGGTGACAGTATACAGTGGGGTGACAGTATACAGTGGAGTGACAGTGCACAGTGGGGTGACAGTACACAGTGGGGTGACAGTATACAGTGGGGTGACAGTATACGATGGGCGACAGTACACAGTGGGGTGACAGTACAAAGTGGGTTGACAGTACACATTGGGGTGACAGTACACAGTGGGATGAGAGTACACAATGGGGAGACAGTACACAGTGGGGTGAAAGTATACAGTGGGGTGACAGTACACGATGTGGTGACAGTACACAGTGGGGTGACAGTACCCAGTGGGGTGACAGTACACAGTGGGGTGACAGTACACAGTGGGGTGACAGTACACATTGGGGAGACAGTACAAAATGGGGTGACAGTAGACAATGGGGTGACAGTACACAATCGGGTGACAGTACACAATGAGGTGACAGTACACAATGGGGTGACAGTCAACAATGGGGTGACAGTACACAGTGAGGTGACAATATACAGTGGGGTGACAGTATACAGTGGGGTGACAGTGCACAGTGGGGTGACAGTACACAGTGGGGTGACAGTACACAGTGGGGTGACAGTACACATTGGGGTGACAGTACACAATGGGGTGACAGTACACAATGGGGTGACAGTATACAGTGGGGTGACAGTATACAGTGGGGTGACAGTGCACAGTGGGGTGACAGTACACAGTGGGGTGACAGTACACAGTGGGGTGACAGTACACATTGGGGTGACAGTACACATTGGGGTGACAGTACACAATGGGGTGACAGTATACAGTGGGGTGACAGCATACAGTCTGGTGACAGTATACAGTGGGGTGACAGTTCACAGTGAGGTGACAGTATACAGTGGGGTGACAGTATACATTTGGGTGACAGTACACAGTGGGGTGACAGTATACAATGGGGTGACAGTACACAGTGAAGTGACAGTACCCAGTGAGGTGACAGTACATGATGTGGTGATAGTACACAATTGAGTGACAGTACACAGTTAGGTGACAGTACACAGTGAGGTGACAGTATACAGTGAGGTGACAGTACACAGTGAGGTGACAGTATACAGTGAGGTGACAGTATACAGTGAGGTGACAGTACACAGTGAGGTGACAGTATACAGTGAGGTGACAGTACACAGTGAGGTGACAGTATACAGTGGGGTGACAGTATACAGTGAGGTGACAATATACAGTGGGGTGACAGTACACAGTGAGGTGACAGTATACAGTGAGGTGACAGTACACAGTGAGGTGACAATATACAGTGGGGTGACAGTATACAATGGGGTGACAGTACACAATGGGGTGACAGTATACAGTGGGGTGTCAGTACACAGTGATGTGACAGTATACAGTGGGGTGACAGTACACAGTGGGGTGACAGTACACAGTTAGGTGACAGTATACAGTGGGGTGTCAGTACACAGTTGGGTGACTGTACACAGTGGGGTGACAGTATACAATTGGGTGACAGTACACAATGGGGTGACAGTACACAGTGGGGTGACAGTATACAGTGGGGTGACAGTACACAATGGGGTGACAGTATACGATGGGCGGCAGTACACAGTGGGGTCACAGTACACAGTGGAGTGACAGTACACAGTGAGGTGACAGTACACAATGGGTTGACAGTACACAAAGAGGTGACAGTATACAATGGGGTGACAGTATACAGTGGAGTGACAGTACACAATGGGGTGACAGTACACAGTGAGGTGACAGTGTCCGATGGGCGACAGTACACAGTGGGGTGACAGTACACAGTGGGGTGACTGTATACAATGGGCGACAGTACACAGTGGGGTGACAGTATACAGTTGGGTGACAGTACACAGTGGGGTGACAGTACACAGAGGGGTGACAGAATACAATGGGCGACAGTACACAGTGGGGTGACAGTACAGAATGGGGTGACAGTACAGAGTGGGGTGTCAGTACACAGTGGGGTGACAGTACACAATGGGGTGATAGTACACAATGGGGTGACAATACACAGTGAGTTGACAATACACAGTGAGGTGACAGTATACAATGGGATGACAGTACACAGTGGGGTGACAGTACACAGTGGGGTTACAGTACACATTGAGGACAGTATACAATGGGTTGACAGTACACAATGGGGAGACAGTATTCAGTGGGGTGACAGTATACAGTGGGGTGACAGTACACCATGGGGTGACAGTATACAGTGGGGTGACAGTACACAGTGGGGTGACAGTATACGATGGACGACAGTACACAGTGGGGTGACAGTACACAGTGGGTTGACAGTACACAGTGGGGTGACAGTACACAGTGGGGTGACAGTACACAATGGGGCGACAGTACACAATGGGGTGACGGTACACAATGGGGTGACAGTACACTGTGGGGTGACAGTAAACAATGGGGTGACAGTACGCAGTGAGGTGACAGTAAACAATGGGGTGACAGTACACAGTGGGGTGACAGTACACAATGGGGTGACAGTACACAGTGGGGTGACAGTACACAGTGGGGTGACAGTACACAATGGGGCGACAGTACACAATGGGGTGACGGTACACAATGGGGTGACAGTATACAGTGGGGTGACAGTATACAGTGGGGTGACAGTGCACAGTGGGGTGACAGTACACAGTGGGGTGACAGTAAACAATGGGGTGACAGTATACAGTGGGGTGACAGTATACAGTGGGGTGACAGTATACAGTGGGGTGACAGTACACAGTGGGGTGACAGTACACAGTGGGGTGACAGTACACAGTGGGGTGACAGTACACAATGGGGCGACAGTACACAATGGGGTGACGGTACACAATGGGGTGACAGTATACAGTGGGGTGACAGTATACAGTGGGGTGACAGTACCCAGTGGGGTGACAGTACACAGTGGGGTGACAGTATACAGTGGGGTGACAGTACACAGTAGGGTGACAGTATACGATGGGCGACAGTACACAGTGGGGTGACAGTACACAGTGGGTTGACAGTACACATTGGGGTGACAGTACACAGTGGGATGAGAGTACACAATGGGGTGACAGTACACAGTGAGGTGACAGTGTACGATGGGCGACAGTACACAGTGGGGTGACAGTACACAGTGGGGTGACTGTATACAATGGGCGACAGTACACAGTGGGGTGACAGTATACAGTTGGGTGACAGTACACAGTGGGGTGACAGTACACAGAGGGGTGACAGAATACAATGGGCGACAGTACACAGTGGGGTGACAGTACAGAATGGGGTGACAGTACAGAGTGGGGTGTCAGTACACAGTGGGGTGACAGTACACAGTGGGGTGATAGTACACAATGGGGTGACAATACACAGTGAGTTGACAATACACAGTGAGGTGACAGTATACAATGGGATGACAGTACACAGTGGGGTGACAGTACACAGTGGGGTGACAGTACACATTGAGGACAGTATACAATGGGTTGACAGTACACAATGGGGAGACAGTATTTAGTGGGGTGACAGGATACAGTGGGGTGACAGTACACAGTGGGGTGACAGTATACAGTGGGGTGACAGTACACAGTGGGGTGACAGTACACAGTGGGGTGACAGTACACAGTGGGTTGACAATATACAGTGGGGTGACTGTATAAATTTGGGTGACAGTACACCGTGGGGTGACAGCATACAGTGGGGTGACAGTACACAGTGAGGTGACAGTATACAGTGGGGTGACAGTATAAATTTGGGTGACAGTACACAATGGGGTGACAGTACACAGTGGGGTGACAGTACACAATGGGGTGACAGTACACAATGGGGTGACAGTACACAGTGGGGTGACAGTATACAGTTGGGTGACAGTACACAGTGGGGTGACAGTACACAGAGGGGTGACAGAATACAATGGGCGACAGTACACAGTGGGGTGACAGTACAGAATGGGGTGACAGTACAGAGTGGGGTGTCAGTACACAGTGGGGTGACAGTACACAGTGGGGTGATAGTACACAATGGGGTGACAATACACAGTGAGTTGACAATACACAGTGAGGTGACAGTATACAATGGGATGACAGTACACAGTGGGGTGACAGTACAGTGGGGTGACAGTACACATTGAGGACAGTATACAATGGGTTGACAGTACACAATGGGGAGACAGTATTCAGTGGGGTGACAGTATACAGTGGGGTGACAGTACACAGTGGGGTGACAGTATACAGTGGGGTGACAGTACACAGTGGGGTGACGACAGTACACAGTGGGGTGACAGTATACAGTGGGGAGACAGTACACAGTGGGGTGACAGTACACAGTGGGTTGACAGTACACAGTGGGGTGACAGTACACAGTGGGGTGACAGTACACAATGGGGAGACAGTATACAGTGGGGTGACAGTATACAGTGGGGTGACAGTATACAGTGGGGTGACAGTACACAGTGGGGTGACAGTACACAGTGGGGTGACAGTATACAGTGGGGTGACAGTACACAGTAGGGTGACAGTATACGATGGGCGACAGTACACAGTGGGGTGACAGTACACAGTGGGTTGACAGTACACATTGGGGTGACAGTACACAGTGGGATGAGAGTACACAATGGGGTGACAGTACACAGTGAGGTGACAGTGTACGATGGGCGACAGTACACAGTGGGGTGACAGTACACAGTGGGGTGACTGTATACAATGGGCGACAGTACACAGTGGGGTGACAGTATACAGTTGGGTGACAGTACACAGTGGGGTGACAGTACACAGAGGGGGTGACAGAATACAATGGGCGACAGTACACAGTGGGGTGACAGTACAGAATGGGGTGACAGTACAGAGTGGGGTGTCAGTACACAGTGGGGTGACAGTACACAGTGGGGTGATAGTACACAATGGGGTGACAATACACAGTGAGTTGACAATACACAGTGAGGTGACAGTATACAATGGGATGACAGTACACAGTGGGGTGACAGTACACAGTGGGGTGACAGTACACATTGAGGACAGTATACAATGGGTTGACAGTACACAATGGGGAGACAGTATTTAGTGGGGTGACAGGATACAGTGGGGTGACAGTACACAGTGGGGTGACAGTATACAGTGGGGTGACAGTACACAGTGGGGTGACAGTACACAGTGGGGTGACAGTACACAGTGGGTTGACAATATACAGTGGGGTGACTGTATAAATTTGGGTGACAGTACACCGTGGGGTGACAGCATACAGTGGGGTGACAGTACACAGTGAGGTGACAGTATACAGTGGGGTGACAGTATAAATTTGGGTGACAGACCGAATTTACACAATGGGGTGACAGTACACAGTGGGGTGACAGTACACAATGGGGTGACAGTACACAATGGGGTGACAGTACACAGTGGGGTGACAGTATACAGTTGGGTGACAGTACACAGTGGGGTGACAGTACACAGAGGGGTGACAGAATACAATGGGCGACAGTACACAGTGGGGTGACAGTACAGAATGGGGTGACAGTACAGAGTGGGGTGTCAGTACACAGTGGGGTGACAGTACACAGTGGGGTGATAGTACACAATGGGGTGACAATACACAGTGAGTTGACAATACACAGTGAGGTGACAGTATACAATGGGATGACAGTACACAGTGGGGTGACAGTACACAGTGGGGTGACAGTACACATTGAGGACAGTATACAATGGGTTGACAGTACACAATGGGGAGACAGTATTCAGTGGGGTGACAGTATACAGTGGGGTGACAGTACACAGTGGGGTGAGAGTATACAGTGGGGTGAGAGTATACAGTGGGGTGACAGTACACAGTGGGGTGACAGTATACAGTGGGGAGACAGTACACAGTGGGGTGACAGTACACAGTGGGTTGACAGTACACAGTGGGGTGACAGTACACAGTGGGGTGACAGTACACAATGGGGAGACAGTATTCAGTGGGGTGACAGTATACAGTGGGGTGACAGTATACAGTGGGGTGACAGTATACAGTGGGGTGACAGTATACAGTGGGGTGACAGTATACAGTGGGGTGACAGTACACCGTAGGGTGACAGTATACAGTGGGGTGACAGTATACAGTGGGGTGACAGTATACAGTGGGGTGACATTACACAGTGGGGTGACAGTATTCAGTGGGGTGACAGTATACAGTGGGGTGACAGTACACAGTGGGGTGACAGTACACAGTGGGGTGACAGTACACAGTGGGGTGACTGTATAAATTTGGGTGACAGTACAGAGTGGGGTGACAGTACACAGTGGGGTGACAGTACACAGTGGGGTGACAGTACACCGTGGGGTGACAGTATACAGTGGGGTGACAGTACACAGTGAGGTGACAGTATACAGTGGGGTGACAGTATAAATTTGGGTGACAGTACACAATGGGGTGACAGTACACAGTGGGGTGATAGTACACAATGGGGTGACAGTACACAATGGGGTGACAGTACACAGTGGGGTGACAGTACACAGTGGGGTGACAGTACACAGTGGGGTGACAGTATACAATGGGATGACAGTACACAATGGGGTGACAGTACACAGTGGGGTGACAGTACACAGTGGGGTGACAGTACACAGTGGGGTGACAGTACACAGTGGGGTGACAGTACACAGTTGGGTGACAGTACACAGTGGGGTGACAGTATACAGTGGGGTGACAGTATACAATGGGGTGACAGTACACAGTGGGGTGACAGTACACAGTGGGGTGACAGTATACAGTGGGGTGACAGTACACAGTGGGGTGACAGTATAGAATGGGTGACAGTACACAGTGGGGTGACAGTACACAGTGGCGTGACAGTACACAGTGGGGTGACAGTATAGAATGGGCGACAGTACACAGTGGGGTGACAGTACACAGTGGGGTGACAGTATACAGTGGGGTGACAGTATACAGTGGGGTGACAGTATACAATGGGTGACAGTATACAGTGGGGTGACAGTACACAGTGGGGTGACAGTACACAATGGGGTGACAGTATACAGTGGGGTGACAATGGGGTGACAAGTGGTGACGACAGTGGGGTGACAGTATACAGTGGGGTGACAGTACACAGTGGGGTGACAGTACACAGTTGGGTGACAGTACACAGTGGGGTGACAGTATACAGTGGGGTGACAGTATAGAATGGGCGACAGTACACAGTGGGGTGACAGTACACAGTGGGGTGACAGTATACAGTGGGGTGACAGTATACAGTGGGGTGACAGTATACAATGGGGCGACAGACAGTATACAGTGGGGTGACAGTATACAGTGGGGTGACAGTATACAGTGGGGTGACAGTATACAATGGGGTGACAGTATACAGTGGGGTGACAGTATACAGTGGGGTGACAGTATACAGTGGGGTGACAGTATACAGTGGGGTGACAGTATACAGTGGGGTGACAGTACACAGTGGGGTGACAGTACACAGTGGGGTGACAGTATAGAATGGGGTGACAGTACACAGTGGGGTGACAGTACACAATGGGGTGACAGTATACAGTGGGGTGACAGTATACAGTGGGGTGACAGTATACAATGGGTGACAGTATACAGTGGGGTGACAGTATACAGTGGGGTGACAGTATACAGTGGGGTGACAGTATACAGTGGGGTGACAGTATACAGTGGGGTGACAGTATACAGTGGGGTGACAGTATACAGTGGGGTGACAGTATACAGTGGGGTGACAGTACACAGTGGGGTGACAGTATACAGTGGGGTGACAGTACACAGTGGGGTGACAGTATACAGTGGGGAGACAGTATTCAGTGGGGTGACAGTATACAGTGGGGTGACAGTATACAGTGGGGTGACAGTACACAGTGGGGTGACAGTACACAGTGGGGTGACAGTACACAGTGGGGTGACAGTATACAGTGGGGTGACAGTACACCAGTGGGGTGACAGTATACAGTGGGGTGACAGTATACAGTGGGGTGACAGTATACAGTGGGGTGACAGTATACAATGGGGTGACAGTACACAATGGGGTGACAGTATACAGTGGGGTGACAGTATACAGTGGGGTGACAGTACACAGTGGGGTGACAGTACACAGTGGGGTGACAGTACACAGTGGGGTGACAGTATACAGTGGGGTGACAGTACACAGTGGGGTGACAGTACACAGTGGGGTGACAGTACACAGTGGGGTGACAATATACAGTGGGGTGACAGTATAAATTTGGGTGACAGTACACAGTGGGGTGACAGTATACAGTGGGGTGACAGTACACAGTGGGGTGACAGTATACAGTGGGGTGACAGTATACAATTGGGGTGACAGTACACAATGGGGTGACAGTACACAGTGGGGTGACAGTACACAATGGGGTGACAGTACACAATGGGGTGACAGTACACAGTGGGGTGACAGTACACAGTGGGGTGACAGTACACAGTTGGGGTGACAGTATACAATGGGGTGACAGTACACAATGGGGTGACAGTACACAGTGGGGTGACAGTATACAGTGGGGTGACAGTACACAGTGGGGTGACAGTATACAGTGGGGTGACAGTACACAGTGGGGTGACAGTACACAGTGGGGTGACAGTACACAGTGGGGTGACAGTACACAGTGGGGTGACAGTATACAATGGGCGACAGTACACAGTGGGGTGACAGTACACAATGGGGTGACAGTACACAGTGGGGTGACATTACACAATGGGGTGACAGTACACAGTGGGGTGACAGTATACAATGGGGTGACAGTATACAGTCTGGTGACAATATACAGTGGGGTGACAGTACTCAGTGGGGTGACAGTACACAATGTGGTGACAGTACACAGTGGGGTGACAGTATACAATGGGGTGACAGTATTCAGTGGGGTGACAGTATACAGTGGGGTGACAGTACACAGTGGGGTGACAGTACACAGTGGGGTGACAGTACACAGTGGGGTGACAGTATACAGTTGGGTGACAGTACACAGTGGGGTGACAGTACACAGTGGGGTGACAGTACACAGTGGGTTGACAATATACAGTGGGGTGACTGTATAAATTTGGGTGACAGTACACCGTGGGGTGACAGTATACAGTGGGGTGACAGTACACAGTGAGGTGACAGTATACAGTGGGGTGACAGTATAAATTTGGGTGACAGTACACAATGGGGTGACAGTACACAGTGGGGTGACAGTACACAATGGGGTGACAGTACACAATGGGGTGACAGTACACAGTGGGGTGACAGTACACAGTGGGGTGACAGTACACAGTTGGGTGACAGTATACAATGGGATGACAGTACACAATGGGGCGACAGTACAGAGTGAGGTGACAGTATACAGTGAGGTGACAGTACACAGTGAGGTGAGAGCATACAGTGGGGTGACAGTACACAGTGGGGTGACAGTAAACAGTTGGGTGACAGTGCACAGTGGGGTGACAGTACACAGTGGGGTGACAGTATAGAATGGGCGACAGTACACAGTGGGGTGACAGTACACAATGTGGTGACAGTACACAGTGGGGTGACATTACACAATGGGGTGACAGTACACAGTGGGGTGACAGTATACAATGGGGTGACAGTATACAGTCTGGTGACAATATACAGTGGGGTGACAGTACTCAGTGGGGTGACAGTACACATTGGAGTGACAGTACACAATGGGGTTACAGTATACAGTGGGGTGACAGTACACAATGGGGTGACAGTTCACAGTGGGGTGACAGTATACAGTGGGGTGACAGTACACAGTGGGGTGACAGTACACAGTGGGGTGACAGTACACAGTGGGTTGACAATATACAGTGGGGTGACTGTATAAATTTGGGTGACAGTACACCGTGGGGTGACAGTATACAGTGGGGTGACAGTACACAGTGAGTTGACACTATACAGTGGGGTGACAGTATAAATTTGGGTGACAGTACACAATGGGGTGACAGTACACAGTGGGGTGACAGTACACAATGGGGTGACAGTACACAATGGGGTGACAGTACACAGTGGGGTGACAGTACACAGTGGGGTGACAGTACACAGTTGGGTGACAGTATACAATGGGATGACAGTACACAATGGGGCGACAGTACAGAGTGAGGTGACAGTATACAGTGAGGTGACAGTACACAGTGAGGTGACAGTACACAGTGGGGTGACAGTACACAGTTGGGTGACAGTATACAATGGGATGACAGTACACAATGGGGCGACAGTACAGAGTGAGGTGACAGTATACAGTGGGGTGACAGTACACAGTGCGGTGACAGTAGACAGTTGGGTGACAGTACACAGTGGGGTGACAGTATAGAATGGGCGACAGTACACAGTGGGGTGACAGTACACAATGTGGTGACAGTACACAGTGGGGTGACATTACACAATGGGGTGACAATACACAGTGGGGTGACAGTATACAATGGGGTGACAGTATACAATGGGATGACAGTACACAGTGGGGTGACAATACACAGTGAGGTGACAGTATACAATGTGGTGACAGTACACAGTGGGGTGTCAGTACACAGTGGGGTGACAGTACACAATGGGGCGATAGTACACAATGAGGTGACAATACACATTGAGTTGACAATACACAGTGAGGTGACAGTATACAATGGGATGACAGTACACAGTGGGTTGACAATACACAGTGAGGTGACAGTATACAATGTGGTGACAGTATACAATGGGGTGACAGTATACAATGGGGTGACAGTATACAGTGGGGAGACAGTATACAGTGGGGTGACAGTATACAATGGGATGACAGTACACATTGGGGTGACAGTATACAGTGGGGTGTCAGTATACAATGGGATGACCGTATACAATTGGGTGACAGTATACAGTGGGGTGACAGTATACAATGGGGTGACAGTATACAGTGGGTTGACAGTATACAATGTGGTGACAGTATACAATGGGTTGACAGTATACAGTGGGGTGACATTACACAATTGGAGTGACAGTATACAGTGGGGTGACAGTATACAATGGGGTGACAGTATACAGTGGGGTGACAGTATACAATGTGGTGACAGTACACAATGGGGTGACAGTATACAATGGGGTGACAGTATACAGTGGGGTGACAGTATACAATGGGGTGACAGTACACAGTGGGGTGACAGTTCATAGTGGGGAGTCATTACAGAATTGGAGTGACAGTGCACAATGGGTTGACAGTATAAAGTGGGGTGACAGTACACAAAGGGGTGACAGTACACAGTGCGTTGACAGTACACAATGGGGTGACAGTACACCGTAGGGTGACAGTAAGCATCTGAGAGTTGCAATGGTTGCATAGATGTTGCGGATTGTTAGATAGTATTTCTTGTAAAGGTGTGTACTTGATAATATGGAAGTTTTGTTTAAGATGCTGTTGTTTGTTATGAATTTAGCTTCTGCTGTTGGTTTCTTGTCTTTAGTGAGTTCTTCATAACGGAGTTTTGAGTCAGGTGTTTCTCAACAGGATGTACGTTAGTATGGTATCACACACGTCCTGGACATATGATATCTCAGGGACCTTTAGAGATAAATCATCAGACGCTTAAGAAAAAGACAGGGACTTCCTAGTTTTGAGACTGAGAACGAGTTGGATGAAGGTATTTATTTATTGCTGTCTACTGTGAGGGACTCAGTTCAGGAGTACTTAAAGTTTCAGTCCTTGTGACCTTGTCTTAAGACATACATAGGCCGACACTTGAAGGACCATCGGCCAACGGACAGGTTTGAAATGAGTCTGGTGGAGTATGTTGCATTCATTCGGACAAGGCGTTTATAGACTTGTGATGTTGCTAGGGTTAATTTGAAAGAAGCAAATGGCACAGTGAGGGCTGACTAACACAAGACGTCTCAAGAGAGAAATTAGAAACCTGGTGATAAATGTTTAAAGAGACCATCGTAGAAAGACGTTACACACACATCAAACACTAGACAACACATCACAAACCATGCACACCACACACCCACCATACTGAACACAACACTTCACACACACATCACACACTACACACACACCATACTGAACGCCACACTTCACACACACATCACAAACCATGCACACCACACACCCACCATACTGAACACAACACTTCACACACACATCAAACACCATACACACTACACACCCACCATACTGAACACAACACTTCACACACACATCAAACACCATACACACTACACACCCACCATACTGAACACAACACTTCACACACACATCAAACACCATACACACAACACACACCATACTGAACGCAACACTTCACACACACATCAAACACCATACACACTACACACACACCATACTGAACACAACACTTCACACACTCATCAAACACCATACACACAACACACACCATACTGAACGCAACACTTCACACACACATCAAACACCATACACACTACACACACACCATACTGAACGCCACACTTCACACACACATCACAAACCATACACACTACACACCCACCATACTGAACACCACGCTTTACACACACATCAAACACCATACACATTACACACACCATACTGATCACCACACTTTACACACACATCAAACACCATACACACTACACACACACCATACTGAACGCCACACTTTACACACACATCACAAACCATACACACCACACCCCCACCATACTGAACACCACACTTCACACACACATCACAAACCATACACACTACACACCCACCATACTGAACACCACGCTTTACACACACATCAAACACCATACACATTACACACACCATACTGATCACCACACTTTACACACACATCAAACACACATACCACACACTACACACACCATACTGATCACCACACTTTACACACACATCAAACACCATACACACTACACACACACCATACTGAACGCAACACTTTACACACACATCACAAACCATACACACCACACAACCTCAATTCTGCACCCCACACTTAACACACACATCAAACACCATACACACTACACACACACCATACTGAACGCCACACTTCACACACACATCACAAACCATACACACTACACACCCACCATACTGAACACCACGCTTTACACACACATCAAACACCATACACATTACACACACCATACTGATCACCACACTTTACACACACATCAAACACCATACACACTACACACACACCATACTGAACGCCACACTTTACACACACACATCACAAACCATGCACACCACACACCCCCACCATACTGAACACCACACTTCACACACACATCACAAACCATACACACTACACACCCACCATACTGAACACCACGCTTTACACACACATCAAACACCATACACATTACACACACCATACTGATCACCACACTTTACACACACATCAAACACCATACACACTACACACACCATACTGATCACCACACTTTACACACACATCAAACACCATACACACTACACACACACCATACTGAACGCAACACTTTACACACACATCACAAACCATACACACCACACAACCTCAATTCTGCACCCCACACTTAACACACACATCAAACACCAGACACACCACACACACGAATCATACTGAACGCCACACTTTACACACACATCAGACACCATACACACCAAACACCAACCATACTGAACCTCACACTTTACACACACATCAGACACCATACACACCAAGCACCAACCATACTGAACGCCACACTTTACACACACATCAGACACCATACACACCACACAACCACAATTCTGAACGCCACACTTTACACACACATCAGACAACATACACAGCAAGCACCAACCATACTGAACGTCACACTTTACACACACATCAGACACCATACACACCACACAACCTCAATTCTGAACGCCACACTTTACACACACATCACAAACCATACACACCACACAACCACAGTTCTGAACATCACACTTTACACACACATCAGACACCATACACACCACAAACACACACACCATACTGAACGCAACACTTTACACACACATCACAAACCATACACACCACACAACCACAATTCTGAACGCCACACTTTACACACACATCACAAACCATACACACCACACAACCACAATTCTGAACGTCAAGCTTTACACACACACACACACACACACACACACACACACACACACACACACACACACACACACACACACACACACACACACACACACAACACTACACACACAAACACTACACACATAACACACACCCAAATGCACTCTGACATCACACACTCACAGATGTACACAACGCTTTCCATCAGTTCTGAACCTTATATTGGTATATTTCCGTCTTTTTGACCTTACGCCCACCGTGGTCGTTCACCTGTGCGTCCTCAGCACTCAAAAGAAAGGCAAATTCACGATTGTTTATCAATTGCTCAAAGCGTCGATTTATAGTAACTTGACTTGCCGATAATCGTTTAATTACTATCAGAATCCGTCGGTATTGATTACCTACTGGCTGACTTATGAAACATATTCTATTTTGAGGCTGGTTTATCGAGGTGACCAGTCAGGGGGCATCGATTCACCAACACAAAGGTAACGGATTCATTTTCTTACGTACGGAAGTCAGCATGAAGAATCATTTGTTAGTTTCGAATATGAATATAGAATGTCCCTCAAAGTATATAATCAGATACTTATTGCGTTAACTTTATCACCCAGATCAATCCTTCACAGTTTACTATAACCCACTCTGCCTTGAAGGTTAACAATCACATGACCTTCTCATACCACCGGGTACCCATTCACTGCTGGTTGAACAGTTATATTTTTAACAAAGCCACTTCCCTGCGGTGAGACACGTGTTACATGTGCCTCTGTGTATGTCTGTGACAGTGAAATACACTGTCCAAGGTGGTAACCCACTCCAGGACTCTAAAAACAGAACAACATACCACAGATTCAGATACAGAATGACTTCAGAGTCTGTCCGTCAGTCTCTCTGTCAGCCTGTCTGTCTGTGTTTCTGCTTGTATGTCTACCAGTCTGTTAACCCGTCTGTCTGCCTGCGTTTCTGTTGTATGTCTTCCTGTCTGTCTGCCTGTGTTTCTGCTTGTATGTCTACCTGTCTGTTAACCCGTCTGTCTGCCTGTGCTTCTGCTTGTATGTTTACCTGTCTGTTAACCTGTCTGTCTACCTCTCAACCTGTCAGCCTGTCTACCTGTGTTTCTACCTGTCTGTTAACCTATCTGTCCGCCTCTCAACCTGTCAGCCTGTCACCCTGTGTTTCTTCCTGTCTGTTAACCTGTCTGTCCGCCTCTCAACCTGTCAGCCTGTCTACCTGTGTTTCTTCCTGTCTGTTAACCTGTCTGTCCGCCTCTCAACCTGTCAGCCTGTCTACCTGTGTTTCTTCCTGTCTGTTAACCTGTCTGTTCGCCTCTCAACCTGTCAGCCTGTCTACCTGTGTTTCTACCTGTCTGTTAACCTGTCTGTCCGCCTCTCAACCTGTCAGCCTGTCTACCTGTGTTTCTTCCTGTCTGTTAACCTGTCTGTCCGCCTCTCAACCTGTAAGCCTGTCTACCTGTGTTTCTTCCTGTCTGTTAACCTGTCTGTCCGCCTCTCAACCTGTAAGCCTGTCTACCTGTGTTTCTTCCTGTCTGTTAACCTGTTTGTCCGCCTCTCAACCTGTCAGCCTGTCTACCTGTGTTTCTTCCTGTCTGTTAACCTGTCTGTCCGCCTCTCAAGCTGTCAGCCTGTCTACCTGTGTTTCTACCAGTCTGTTAACCTGTCTGTCCGCCTCTCAACCTGTCAGCCTGTCTACCTGTGTTTCTACCAGTCTGTTAACCTGTCTGTCCGCCTCTCAAGCTGTCAGCCTTTACCTGTGTTTCTACATGTCTGTTAACCTGTCTGTCCGCCTCTCAACCTGTCAGCCTGTCTACCTGTGTTTCTACCTGTCTGTTAACCTGTCTGTCCGCCTCTCAAGCTGTCAGCCTGTCTACCTGTGTTTCTACCTGTCTGTTAACCTGTCTGTCCGCCTCTCAAGCTGTCAGCCTGTCTACCTGTGTTTCTACATGTCTGTTAACCTGTCTGTCCGCCTCTCAACCTGTCAGCCTGTCTACCTGTGTTTCTTCCTGTCTGTTAACCTGTCTGTCCGCCTCTCAACCTGTCAGCCTGTCTACGTATGTTTCTTCCTGTCTGTTAACCTGTCTGTCCGCCTCTCAAGCTGTCAGCCTGTCTACCTGTGTTTCTTCCTGTCTGTTAACCTGTCTGTCCGCCTCTCAACCTGTCAGCCTGTCTACCTGTGTTTCTTCCTGTCTGTTAACCTGTCTGTCCGCCTCTCAACCTGTCAGCTTGTCTACCTGTGTTTCTTCCTGTCTGTTAACCTGTCTGTCCGCCTCTCAACCAGTAAGCCTGTCTACCTGTGTTTCTACCTGTCTGTTAACCTGTCTGTCCTCCTCTCAACCTGTCAGCCTGTCTACGTGTGTTTCTTTCTGTCTGTTAACCTGTCTGTCCGCCTCTCAAGCTGTCAGCCTGTCTACCTGTGTTTCTTCCTGTCTGTTAACCTGTCTGTCCGCCTCTCAAGCTGTCAGCCTGTCTACCTGTGTTTCTTCCTGTCTGTTAACCTGTTTGTCCGCCTCTCAAGCTGTCAGCCTGTCTACCTGTGTTTCTACCTGTCTGTTAACCGGTCTGTCCGCCTCTCAACCTGTCAGCCTGTCTACCTGTGTTTCTTCCTGTCTGTTAACCTGTCTGTCCGCCTCTCAACCTGTCAGTCTGTCTACCTGTGTTTCTACCTGTCTGTTAACCTGTCTGTCCGCCTCTCAACCTGTAAGCCTGTCTACCTGTGTTTCTTCCTGTCTGTTAACCTGTCTGTCCGCCTCTCAAGCTGTCAGCCTGTCTACCTGTGTTTCTACATGTCTGTTAACTTACGGGAAACAGCCTAGGATTTCAACACATGCAATATACGGGGGGCCATCTCAAATGCTTATTACATGAAATAGGCCATTATTTCAACGCAGGCAATCTTTAGGGGACCGTCTCAAATACTTATTACAGGAAACAGGCCATTAGTTCAACAGGGGCAATATGCAGGGGACCATCTCAAATACTTATTACAGGAAACAGCCTAGGATTTCAACATGGACAATATGCGGGGACCATCTCAAATACTTATTACAGGAAACAGCCTAGGATTTCAACATGGACAATATGCAGGGGACCATCTCAAATACTTATTACAGGAAACAGCCTAGGATTTCAACATGGACAATATGCGGGGGACCATCTCAAATACTTATTACAGGAAACAGCCTAGGATTTCAACATGGACAATATGCGGGGACCATCTCAAATACTTATTACAGGAAACAGCCTAGGATTTCAACATGGACAATATGCAGGGGACCATCTCAAATACTTATTACAGGAAACAGCCTAGGATTTCAACATGGACAATATGCGGGGGACCATCTCAAATACTTATTACAGGAAACAGCCTAGGATTTCAACATGGACAATATGCGGGGGACCATCTCAAATACTTATTACAGGAAACAGCCTAGGATTTCAACATGGACAATATGCGGGGGACCATCTCAAGTACTTATTACAGGAAACAGCCTAGGATTTCAACATGGACAATATGCGGGGGACCATCTCAAATACTTATTACAGGAAACAGCCTAGGATTTCAACATGGACAATATGCGGGGGACCATCTCAAATACTTTTTACAGGAAACAGCCTAGGATTTCAACATGGACAATATGCGGGGGACCATCTCAAATAGTTATTACAGGAAACAGCCTAGGATTTCAACATGGACAATATGGGGGGGACCATCTCAAATACTTATTACAGGAAACAGCCCAGGATTTCAACATGGACAATATGCAGGGGACCATCTCAAATACTTATTACAGGAAACAGCCTAGGATTTCAACATGGACAATATGCAGGGGACCATCTCAAATACTTATGACTGGAAACAGCCTAGGATTTCAACATGGGCAATATGCAGGGGACCATCTCAAATACTTATTACAGGAAACAGCCTAGGATTTCAACATGGACAATATGCGGGGGACCATCTCAAATACTTTTTACAGGAAACAGCCTAGGATTTCAACATGGGCAATATGCAGGGGACCATCTCAAATACTTATTACAGTTAATACAAGAAACATTAACCCCTAGGCTACCCAACCCCTCCGTGAAGTATATGGAGCGTGAAGTATGTGGAGCGTGAAGTATGTGGAGCGTGAAGTATGTGAAGCGTGAAGTATGTGGGGCGTGAAGCATTTAAGTATATAGTAGGTATGAAATATGTAGGTATATTGTATGAGGGAACTTAGATGCTGTCCAGTACAGGGATCAAATGTTGCAACCTCTCCTGATACCATGTATGCAGAGACATGGCCCTGGAGTGACGTTCCAGCAAGACACCGCTACACCGCATTCGGCAGTTCTTACAGAGAAGTTTCTACGAAATGCCGGGATTCAAGTTCCGGATTGGCCATCCCGTAGCCCGACCTCAATCTGATCAAACACATCTGGGACGAGCTGGGTAGACCTCAATCTGATCAAACACATCTGGGACGAGCTGGGTAGACGTGTTCGTCAGCAAGTCACTCCGCCACAGACGTTGCAAGATCTTCAATCTGATCAAACACATCTGGGACGAGCTGGGTAGACGTGTTCGTCAGCAAGTCACTCCGCCACAGACGTTGCAAGATCTTCAATCTGATCAAACACATCTGGGACGAGCTGGGTAGACGTGTTCGTCAGCAAGTCACTCCGCCACAGACGTTGCAAGATCTTCAATGTGCCACTGATGACCAATGGCGACGTCTTCCTCGGGGTGTGTTTACTAATGTTCTAAGATCCATGAGGAGACGTTGTGTGGCTGTATGAGACGCTAGAGGAGACCACACCCCTTACTGAAGACCTCAATCAATTGTTCTCCACGCTGTGAACTTGGAGGACACCTTGACAACATGAAAGTTATCGTTGTTAAAGAGTTTCGGCGAGACTTGTTTTTATGTTTACCTTTGATGTCACGATGCTCTGTGCAAAGCATACGACTTAAAATATTGCCTTGAACCAAATATTAAAAACCTAGTTAAAAAAAAGCAGTTTTCAGTTTTGCTGAGTATATGTACTTATATATACTGTAGTAGGCATGAAGTATGTGCGTATATATACCGTAGTAGGCTGAAGTATGTACGTATATATACTGTAGTAGGCATGAAGTATGTACGTATATATACTGTTGTAGGCATGAAGTATGTACGTATATATACTGTTGTAGGCATGAAGTATGTACGTATATATACTGTTGTAGGCATGAAGTTTGTGCGTATATATACTGTAGTAGGCATGAAGTATGTACGTATATATACTGTAGTAGGCATGAAGTATGTGCGTATATATACTGTAGTAGGCATGAAGTATTACATATATATACTGTAGTAGGCATGAAGTATGTACGTATATATACTGTAGTAGGTATGACGTATATGCATATATATACTGTAGTAGGCATGTTGGCATGAAGTATGTACGTATATATACTGTAGTAGGCATGTAGGCATGAAGTTTACACGTATATATACTGTAGTAGGCATGAAGTATGTACGTATATATACTGTAGTAGGCATGAGGTATGTACGTATATGTAATGTAGTAGGCATGAAGTATGTACTTATATATACTGTAGTAGACATGAAGTATGTACGTATATATACTGTAGTAGGCATGAGGTATATACGTATATATACTGTAGTAGGCATGAAGTATGTACGTATATATACTGTAGTAGGCATGACGTATATGCCTATATATACTGTAGTAGGCATGTTGGCATGAAGTATGTACGTATATATACTGTAGTAGGCATGTAGGCATGAAGTTTACACGTATATATACTGTAGTAGGCATGAAGTATGTACGTATATATACTGTAGTAGGCATGAGGTGTGTACGTATATATAATATAGTAGGCATGAAGTATGTACGTATATATACTGTAGTAGACATGAAGTATGTACATATATATACTGTAGTAGGCATGAGGTATATACGTATATATACTGTAGTAGGCATGAGGTATGTGCGTATATAAACTGTAGTAGGCATGAAGTATATACGTATATATACTGTAGTAGGCATGAAGTATGTGCGTATATATACTGTAGTAGGCATGAAGTATTACATATATATACTGTAGTAGGCATGAAGTATGTACGTATATATACTGTAGTAGGTATGACGTATATGCATATATATACTGTAGTAGGCATGTTGGCATGAAGTATGTACGTATATATACTGTAGTAGGCATGTAGGCATGAAGTTTACGTATATATATACTGTAGTAGGCATGAAGTATGTACGTATATATATACTGTAGTAGGCATGAGGTATGCACGTATATGTAATGTAGTAGGCATGAAGTATGTACTTATATATACTGTAGTAGACATGAAGTATGTACGTATATATACTGTAGTAGGCATGAGGTATATACGTATATATACTGTAGTAGGCATGAAGTATGTACGTATATATACTGTAGTAGGCATGACGTATATGCCTACATATACTGTAGTAGGCATGTTGGCATGAAGTATGTACGTATATATACTGTAGTAGGCATGTAGGCATGAAGTTTACACGTATATATACTGTAGTAGGCATGAAGTATGTACGTATATATACTGTAGTAGGCATGAGGTGTGTACGTATATATATAATATAGTAGGCATGAAGTATGTACGTATATATACTGTAGTAGACATGAAGTATGTACATATATATACTGTAGTAGGCATGAGGTATATACGTATATATACTGTAGTAGGCATGAGGTATGTGCGTATATAAACTGTAGTAGGCATGAAGTATATACGTATATATACTGTAGTAGGCATGAAGTATGTGCGTATATATACTGTAGTAGGCATGAAGTATTACATATATATACTGTAGTAGGCATGAAGTATGTACGTATATATACTGTAGTAGGTATGACGTATATGCATATATATACTGTAGTAGGCATGTTGGCATGAAGTATGTACGTATATATACTGTAGTAGGCATGTAGGCATGAAGTTTACACGTATATATACTGTAGTAGGCATGAAGTATGTACGTATATATACTGTAGTAGGCATGAGGTATGTACGTATATGTAATGTAGTAGGCATGAAGTATGTACGTATATATACTGTAGTACACATGAAGTATGTACGTATATATACTGTAGTAGGCATGAGGTATATACGTATATATACTGTAGTAGGCATGAGGTAGGTGCGTATATATACTGTAGTAGGCATGAAGTATGTAAGTATATATACTGTAGTAGGCATGAAGTATGTACGTATATATACTGTAGTAGGCATGAAGTATTACGTATATATACTGTAGTAGGCATGAGGTATATACGTATATATACTGTAGTAGGCATGAAGTATTACGTATATATACTGTAGTAGGCATGAAGTATTACGTATATATACTGTAGTAGGCATGAGGTATATACGTATATATACTGTAGTAGGCATGAAGTATTACGTATATATACTGTAGTAGGCATGAGGTATATACGTATATATACTGTATTAGGCATGAAGTATTACGTATATATACTGTAGTAGGCATGAAGTATATACGTATATATACTGTAGTAGGCATGAAGTATGTACGTATATATCTTGTAGTAGGCATGAAGTATGTACGTAGATATACGGTAGTAGGCATGAAGCATGTACGTATATATACTGTAGTGGGCATGAGGTATATACGTATATATACTGTAGTAGGCATGAAGTATTACGTATATATACTGTAGTAGGCATGAAGTATTACGTATATATACTGTAGAAGGCATTAAGTATATACGTATATATACTGTAGTAGGCATGACGTATTACGTATATATACTGTAGTAGGCATGAAGTATGTGCGTATATATACTGTAGTAGGCATGAAGTATGTCTGTGAAGTATATACGTCTAACGGAACGTACATAGTAAGAACTCCCTGACCTTCGCCTGAACAACAATAACTTGTGACTACATAGAATAATGACTTACAAACACAAAAAGGTTCAGTCAAAAGCCGATTCGAACCAGTATAGCTGATCGTGATACATGGATTTCTCTGTGTGAGTAATTCATGCAGTCTTTAGAATTTTGGTATTTAAGGTTTTTCATCTTCACAGCCCAGTTGGTGCTTTGTGCTCCCCTTGTTGGTCGCCCGTTGAAAAGCACGCTAGCTTGTTAGTTCGAGCTGTTTAAAAACGGAGTTATATATTAATAATGCGATCGATAATGAGCGTATAATCGATACATGTGCACTAACCACTTAGTGTATCTGACTGATCACTGCTACAATACCAATATGACCACTTGAAACATAGCGGGCAGGAACATTTCAGTGTTCACTAAAGGTGCTTTGTACGTTGTTGTCTGCAGATTCAGCTGGTGATTAGGACACAGTCAGATTGTGACTGTAACAGATGGTCCTGAATCAATGTGGTACCTGAAACAAACACGCGCAAAGGGAAGTCATTTCTTCAACTGGGCAGGGCTGGAGGGGTAGCCTAGCGGTTAAAGCGTTCGCTTGCCACGCTGAAGACCCGGGTTCGATTCCCCATATGGGTACAATATGTGAAGCCCATTTCTGGTGTCCCCCGCCGTGAATTTGCTGGAATATTGCTAAAAGCGGCGTAAAACTAAACTCACTCACTCACTCCAGTACAGAAATCTGTTTGTACTGTTCTTTTGATTGATTTTTGTGATTCATTACAGTGGGGTTGACATGTCTTCAGCATATAGACACACGTCAAGACGCAGTAATGATGATGGATGGTATAGGCAGATCAGTGTTGGTATACCTGCGGTATATGTGGCGGTGTGTGCTATTGTGATTGTGCCACGTTCTTTGATCAAATCGACACAAAGACCGTCCGCTTAATATAGCGGTAAAAACTTTAGTAGAGAAGGTCATTTAGTTATATACATAATACAGCAGTGTACAGTAGCATATGTCTACAGATGAAGAGGTGACTTCTACACTTCTGTAGTTTATTGTACATAAGGCCTCCGTATACACAGCATCACCATCACAGGCAAAGTATGGACAGGGCAGATAGTCGACAGCATCGGAACATTATGTAATGAGTTGCTGAAAGAAATCAAATGTTTTCTTAATGTCTACGAATGTGTGTAGAAGGGTGAGACAAATGTTTCTGTGGAATATAAGCTTTTTCTTGAATCAACATATGCATGACATATATAAACTAGCGGGCAAAAGAAAGTATAGGTCCTCTTTCAGTATCACTAAAAGACAAACGAAAGACGATATCTTGGTGAAGTGAATGTGATTTTATCCAGTCATCAAAAGACAATAATCAACACAGAGAAACACCACTGGATTGTTTCAACATCAATCATAACTTTGAATGAAACGTACCGGGGGCAGCATTTGATGAATTCATTTTTAGTCTATGGTCACTGTTGGTGACAATGTGCACGACCATGAAGCTCTACCATTGTTAATAACGCGTGTGACCTCCTGCCACGTCAATACAGGCCCGAACACGTCTCCTCATCGACGTGGTCAAACGTCGAATGGCTTCAGCAGGTATGCGGTTCCATTCCTCTCTGAGCGCACGTCCCAGTTCTTGACGGTCATGTGGAATGGGTATGCGGCGCCTGATTTGCCAGTTCAAGTGATCCCATAAGTGCTCAATGGGATTCATATCCGGAGAACAGGCAGTCCACGGCAGAACATGAACGTTGTTTAGCTGCAAGACGTTGATTGTTGCTCTTGCTGTGTGGGGCCTCGCGTTATCATGCTGGAATATGACACCCTGTGGCTGAGTTTGCAAGAATGGCAAGACAACGGACAGCGGAACTTGTTGAATGTACTGATGTGCATTCAGATGTCCATTTATCAGTACCAATGGAGTTTTTACGTCACCACAGATACCGCCCCATACCATCACACCACCACCACCATAAGGATGAACTTCTTGGATGCATGGACGTGCTAAACGTTCACCACGACGTCAGTACACACGCTGTCTGCCATCATTACGGTACAGGCTGAAGCGGCTTTCGTCTGTGAATAGGACTTGTCGCCAATTCCGTACTTGCCACCTGTAAACTTGTCGTGCCCACTGCAGTCGATTACGCCGATGTTGAGGGGCCAAGGCAATGCCACGGAAGGGCCGGGATGCCCGAATTCCTGCTGCACGCAATCTTCTCGACACTGTACGTCGACTGATACCATGACCCAGTGCCGTTTCCGCTGTTGCCGTTGCTGTCACAAAACGGTTGCGCAGGTGAATCGTCCGGATGTAGCGGTCTTCTTGCGGCGTTGTGACACGTGGTCTTCGACTCCGGGGTCTGTCTTGGGTCCGACCGGTCTGCCTGTACCGTTGTAAAAGCCTGGACACTGTCAATGGTGTGCAGCGGAACGTTCGGGCAATATGAGCTTGGGTAGCTCCCATTTCGGCCATTACAATGGCTCTCTCTCTTTCTTCGTGGGTCAATCGTGACGTTCCTGTTGTGTGTTTTCACTTGCTGTGTCGATACTGCAGCATTCGGCAACCCCATTTAAACCACATTTCTGCACGTGCATTTCATGGAATTGAACTTAACCACGATTAAAACTTTTCCGCGTTTTAGACCTCCAGCACCACAAGATGCGTTTCTGTGATATGTACAATACTTAAGGAACGTATGCAGCCATGTCTATAACCACTCACATTTGGTTTTCTCGAAAACGCTCACGTCATAAGAATTTGAAAAACCAATCCCTTCTTTTGCCCGCTAGTTTATAATAGATGATATTCGCCTTCGATATCCACCATACAGGGCAAAATCTTAAATGTTTGGCCAGTGACTGTCTACCATCAGTAGTAATCACTAGATCTGTCAAACCATGTCTCAATCTTATATTGCTGTATTTCTATGTTTCTGGTTTGCAATGTTTGATTGATATCTCTCAGGCTCAATAATTCCTTTAAATGCTCTATAAACATCAAAGCTAGAACTTCAAGTAATTGCATTCACCCAATTCTGACGAAATATATTAACAGCTCTTTGACGAAATCCGTTCATAAAAAGCCCCTCATTCCCAACACCTTGGAGAAGCCAACACAGAAATAGCAGAAACCTTATATTTGATGTCTGTGTTATGTAACCAAGTTTATCTAGATGAAACAACATGCTATAAGAATGTTTTAGTAGACCCTGTTGATGCTTTCTCAGTATTGTGATGCAATAATTTATGCATCGAAGGTGAGAGTTTACACAAAGTGGGTATGTTCCACATTCACCATACCCCATATAGTTTGTTGTTGTAATGCTAACATTAAGGATTTTCTTACATGCCAATAAAGGTAATTTTACAAAAGGTTCAAAAGTCTGAAAACCCAATATATCTGCACCATACGAAAGCATTGGTTGATTCTGTGCATCGAAAAGTTTGAAAACAAATGGCTCTAATGAGTAGATTGATGTAAGTAATTGGACAAGAGGGTATTTTTGCATTCACTGATTCAATGTATAATTAAAAAGTACTACAAAATATTTATGTTCAGATTTGTTTTGCATTCAAATGGCATTATAAGACCATACTTCGCGATTGGTGGGTTGTCTAGCCCTTCTAAATGCAACTATATTTGACTTATCAAGGTTAACATCTAATGAATTTTCATTCGAGTGATTCTCCAAAATGTGCAATTGGTTCTGTAAACCTACCACTGAGTCATTACTAAGATCACATTGTCAGTAATCAATAACATTAACATCGTTAAAATATCAAGATATAGTTGTACACCATGTTTGTCTTTATGAATTATTTAAAAAAAATTATTCACTGATAAAGAAGTTAAAAACAATAGGACTTAACAAGCGTCCCTGCTTAACACCTAATGGCATCCAAAATAGCCAGTGAATTTCTCATTGCTATGTACATAAGCCTAAATTCTTGCAAAAACACATTGTAAACCAAACATTTTCCCATCCAATCCCGCCTGGCTTAGACATAACCATAATTTCTCTCGATGTACTGAGTCCAGGGCTTTCTTAAAGTCAATAAATAGTACATATAATTTACGTTTTCTTCTTATTTAAGTACTTCTGCACAATTACCACAATGTAAAAATATGATCATTATGAATTTTCTTTAGACACATCTGTAGTTGTCTTGGGATGGTGGGGCGGTGGGGTAGCCTAATGGTTAAAGCGTTGGCTCGTCACGCCGAAGACCCGGGTTCGAATCCCCACATGTGTGAAGCCCATTTCTGGTGTCCCCCGCCGTGATATTGCTGGAATATTGCTAAAAGCGGCGTAAAACCAAACTCAGTCAGTTAGTCAGTCTTGGGATGGTATGCATTAAAATCAACCACAAACAGTGATACATCTATTAAGTCATTCAATACTTTTTAGAGAACCCAAACAAAGTGACAAACCAAATACTGCCTTGTGGAACTCCCGACTCTGATTATAATGGTGAGACAGGGTTGATCCAACACGAACTGGAAATTGTCTCTGTGTTAAAAACTGCTATATATAATGGGACAAGCGTCCTCTCAAACCAAACTCTTTTAAAATACCATTTTTCTATGTTATAGCTTATTCGTTTGGTTATTTACAATGACATTTTAATGATTTTTCTAAACGGACCAAACTGCCAATAGCGGTTTGATTTTTGCGAAAACCACACTGAATACTAGTAAATGGATTATTGGTTTCTGAAATACATATCCGTCCACTACTGACCATGCGTTCCATGGTTTTACAAAGCAAACGTGAAATAGTTACATGGATGTGATATGATTCAGGCCAGGTTTGGTTATAGAGAACACAATGGCATTACGCTACGAAGGAGGGAAGTGTCCAGTTGTTCTAACTTCTACAATTTACGTTTTCTTCTTATCAGGTACTTCTGCACAAATGCATACAATGTAAACATGTGATCAGCAGTAGAATAGCTTTAACTGAAGGCAGCTTGAGTTTCAGGAATTGTATCTCTAATATTTGCCAAATTATCAATGTTGTGTTGAGGATAGAAGCAAACAATTTACCTGTGCTACCTGTCAAAGATATGCCTATCAGGTTTATTGATTACCTGTCAAAGATATGCCTATCAGGGTTATTGATTACCTGTCAAAGATATGCCTATCAGGGTTATTGATTACCTGTCAAAGATATGCCTATCAGGGTTATTGATTACCTGTCAAAGATATGCCTATCAGGGTTATTGATTACCTGTCAAAGATATGCCTATCAGGTTTATTGATTACCTGTCAAAGATATGCCTATCAGGGTTATTGATTACCTGTCAAAGATATGCATATCAGGGTTACTGATTACCTGTCAAAGATATGCCTATCAGGGTTATTGATTACCTGTCAAAGATATGCCTATCAGGGTTATTGATTACCTGTCAAAGATATGCCTATCAGGGTTATTGATTATTAGATATGTCAAATTACCTGTCAAAGATATGCCTATCAGGGTTATTGATTACCTGTCAAAGATATGCCTATCAGGGTTATTGATTACCTGTCAAAGATATGCATATCAGGGTTACTGATTACCTGTCAAAGATATGCCTATCAGGTTTATTGATTACCTGTCAAAGATATGCCTATCAGGGTTACTGATTACCTGTCAAAGATATGCCTATCAGGGTTACTGATTACCTGTCAAAGATATGCCTATCAGGTTTATTGATTACCTGTCAAATATATGCCTATCAGGGTTACTGATTATGTAACAATACTATTATAGGTCAAGGTTCTGGGAACATTTCCATTATTAAAAAAATAGTTAAAACATTTATTAAATAATATGAGGTCTTTGGAAGTTTTTATCATTTCTACTAAGATCTTGTCCGGACCAGGTGATTTTATCCGCTTGTAAGATTTTCTATGGCATTTCGGTTACACTCTTGAAAAAACCCAATTTATTTCGATATATTTTGACAACAATCGTCATCAAGACAATTTCTATGTGTGAATCCTGCTAATCATGTCCTTGTTGCAAATTGCGCGCAAACGCATCCCAAAATGTTTTTGTAAACACTTGTTATAAATATTGAAAACGATACATGAAAAGTGCAAGTCGAAAAAGTTTTCCTTCTAATGCCCGTGCGATGTGTCAGATACATGAGTAGAGACATCGACTATAAAAGGCCAAACCAAATTCATCATTACATTACGAAATTTGCGACGTAAGCGAAGATAAAAAATGCCTAGATTGAATGCCCTTGACCGAAATATCGCCATTGGACGTTTGGAAGCAGGGGAGTCCCAGTCTGCCGTTGCAAGACACTTCAATGTCCAATGTCCAAATGCATTACATGTGCTCTAATTATCCATCAATTTACGTATATGTATTTTTGGCTGGACGCCTGCTACTGAAATACAATTCTGTTCTGTTCTGTTCATTGTCCACCACAGCACCATGTCTCGATTATATCCGCTTCAGTGGAGGACCAAGAGTGACCACTCCTGCTCACGACCGATTCATCCGGGTGTTTCACCTACGTCACCGACTTGCTACTGCAACGGACACTGCGGGACAGGTGCCTGGTCTTCGAAGTATTCGAGCATATCGACCAACAGGTATACCTGCCCTGACACGAATACACCGACAACGACGTGTCAAATGGTGCAACAGGGTACAGGAACCTGGGGAACGCACTGAACGTGTTTGGTTCAGCGATGAATCACGTTTCCTCCTGCAGCGACGGGATGGAAGACAACGTGTCTATCAACGTCAACACGAACGTTTTGCGCCGAACTGCGTTCGACAGGTGAACAGATTTGGTGGAGAAAGCGTCATGGTGGGGGGGGCCATGTCCGACGCGGGTAGATCAGAACTAATGGTGGTTCAAGGCAATCTTACACAAATAGCTACATCGACCAAATCCTGCGACCTCACCTCCTACGTTTTAACCGCCAGAGGGAGTTGTTTCAACACGACAACGCTCGACCCCACACAGCTCGTGTAACAGTTGCCTATCTCGCCAATGCAAACATCAGTGTCCTTCCCTGATCTTCCAAATCGCCTGATCTGAAACCGACGGAACATCTATGGGACGACCTTGATCGACGCGTCCGTAAACGTCACCATCGTTCTCAGGCACGTGAACTTGCCAACGCGTTGCAGGAGGAATGGCGAAGAATTTCCCAAGCAAAAATCCGACAACTTGTGCAATCCCTTCCAAGGCGGTGTCGAGCAGTGCAAGGGATGGTGTCACCAGGTACTGACCTGAACGCCCTTTGTGTCCACACGTGTGCAGTGAGTGAACTGAATTAATGCTGACAATAGTAATAACAACATTTTTGTTCATCCGTGTGTCGAATATCTTTCATCTATACTACCCATCAAAAGTTTAGACTCACTTAAAGCACTCACTATATGTTATGTATATGTATGTGGTTACATCGAAGATGAATTTCTCCACCAACTTGGGGAAACCAACTAAAAACCTTATGCAGATGAATTGCACAAGGATGATGCTTCAAATTGCGAAAGGCATGAGCAAATGTCGTGCATGTGAACAGATTCGTTTTGGTGTAAAGTTTTGTTAAGAATTCGCCAATTTTCACAGATTTTAATCATTTACTGAACTCATGACAATAATCTTTTCAATGTTACGAATATGTTTTACAATACAGCAGTTCATAACTAAACAGTACCTTTAAACAGTATGGAATATTTTGCAAAAAGCTAGTTTAGAACAGTGGACAAGTAAGTGGCTACATTTACACTAGTGAGTCTAAACTTTTGATGGGTAGTATATGATCATGCTTAATCTGCTTATTTACACTTAAATACGTTTAATACATTTCCATATTTTTGGCCTATGCGTTTCTTTTTTTGAAGATTGCATTATCGAATCAAGGATTCCTACATCAATCTCTGTATAGCCAGTTGTCTTTCAGCTATCCATGGTTTCCAGCAACTAGTTCGTATCATTACAATCAGAATGTTCATCAGAATGTTCATCAGAATGTGAAAATTCATAACGGAAGTGGGGAACTGCTGGTCTGTTGTCACATTACAAGCAACATTATCATTACTTTTCAAGACACGAATCTCCCGCAAACATTTATCAGAATGTTGAATGAAAGTGCCCAATTTTTTGAGTCGGAGGTCCCATGTTTTCGTCTTATATTTTCTGCACGATGCTTTATAATTCCTTAAAGTTCAAAAAGTCTTTCTACTGTAATCGTTTCGTGTAAGTCTAAACCTTCTTAGCGCATTCCTCGCCTCACGCTTTGCGGAACTACACTCGGCGTTTACAGGTTGGCGTCTAAACATCGATACCTTGCATCCAACTGCAGGTCTTGTCATGCGTCCATCCAGTATATGGCTTACAGACTGACTGACAGCAGCATCTATAAAGTCTGCATCCAGTATATGGCTTACAGACTGACTGACAGCAGCATGTATAAACCCGTATCAGTATATCCGTTAAACTGTGGAAAAGAGCATTAACTATATCTGTTAAACGGACTTTAAAGTGATCCGAAAAACCATTGTTCCACCTGTACGTTTCCGAGAGATTAAGTGAAACGCCTGATTGTTTACCTGACAGGCAATTAGGATGCTAACAAAACAGCTCCAAAGGCCAGTGGTCATTACTACCTTGTGCACTTATGAAGGTATATTATCCATTAGCGTCACCAGGAACGCTTCCATTAACAATGAAAAGTTCACATGTATAGCATATATTGAACAATTTCGGCCAAACGCATTTATCACGCCATCACTGGATTTCCTTTCCCTGACAGGCTCATAATCCCCATCAACATAGGGAGAAGCAATGATATCATCAACCTCGGCTTCAGGCTCATGTGTACAGGATTATTCTCAATTGCACGCATAGCATTTATATCACCACAAAGAAGAATTACTGAAGGAGGAAATGTTTTCAAAGAGGAATGCCGCATGCTTATCGAGCGCACATGTGGAGTTAACAGTGTGATAATAACTTGAATCACTGGTAGGGATGTCTTTGGCTAACACATAGGGTAATCCAGTGTACAGTGGTGCATATATATGTATACGCACGCACGCACGCACGCACGCACGCACGCACGCACGCACGCACGCACGCACGCACGCACAACACACACACATACCACCATCGCCAGACACACCACACACACACACAGACAGACAGACAGGCAGACACATAACACCCCCACTCGCCCCCACACACACAGACAAACACACCCACACACACACACACACACAGAGCTTAATGAAGCACCCCTGTATTTTTACAATGATAGTTTTTTTCTGACCCGTATGATCCTTTGATTTAAAAACGACAAAATGATTG